>NC_061508.1:21398587-21424322 GCF_022539505.1 Lolium rigidum
ATTCCACCATTTATTCATTACATGCTCTTGTTCTGGAATACTCCCTAGTCCCTAAGTTTCAAGGTATATGCCATTCTGGTATCGTGCAGGATTTTTTTTCAAACCTTACCGTTACGATTATATTTTGATTGGTCATATTAAAACATCATTGATTTAGCATCAAACACTTTCAGTCTTCCAGAGTTGTATAATCATATAATATGTTAATATCTCGCCTCATACAATGTATTCTGACTAGAATATCCATGTCTTCTACCTTGATATACATTTTAATGTAATTTGTAAAGAATACAGGCTGATTAACAAAATGGTCGCCTCTAAGTTACACACATGGACTTGTGTGAGACTATTCGACAAAGGAAGAACCAAAACTTTGCTGGTTGTACTAGTTATGTCATATGTTATTTACATTAGACCACTTTTTTTTGCATGTTCTTCTGGAGATAAGAATCATTTGATGAGGAATATAGCAAACTAATGTTTTTCTCAGCCTTAGCGGAAGGCCTTACTCCTGCTAGCATTTTGCGAAGTCTCAATGTTTAGTGTAGTGTATCTTTTGGCTGAGCTGTGGTTGCTCCATTGCTAGATTTGCCACAACTCTGGGAAATGAAACATACACACGTGATTTGGTTAGATCTTTGGCAAATTAATTCCTGTTTTATCCTCCCAAGTGTCGTAGCTGCCACTCCTATACTCCATCAGTTTCAGTAGACCCATCTATCTCTTAGAGCATCAGCAGCACATGTGAACAGTTTTTTAAGGGCTGGAGGGAAGAAACGTGGTCCAGCAGGGATCCTAAACGGCCCCTTAACTTAAATAGCGAGGACCAGCCTGTATGGATGCGACTGTACTATTTTTTTGGTGCCGTGAAAATTCCACCGGTGCCGCCCTACTCCTCTCTCCTGACGCAGTTGCCATTCTCTGGTCTCCCTCCCTAGCCACCTCTCCTGGCTCCATCTGCCGCTGACAGGAACTGCTGTCGGTGCCAGGCGCGCCGATGTGCTCGCCGGACTATGGGAAAAAAGAAAAGAAAAATAGAAAAGAGGAAAAGGAACAGAAAACTGTCCCACTGTCATATAGGCCCCATATGTCAGTGTAAAGTCAAAAGAAAAAAAAGGGGCTGTAAAATAGGTGCTACTGCTGGAGCTGGCACCATGTTATGGGCTCTAGTTGTTTAAAGGCCCTGTTTTAGGGGTTACTGCTGGAGTTGCTCTTGGGCAGTAGCTAGCACCTGACAGACCTCTGTTCTGACACATGAATGAGCTTCTAGAGAAAATAAGTATCAACATTATAACAGTTTTTGCTGCAGTGGTAACATGGTGGCCAGCTAGCTTGTTAGATGAAGAGAGGTCAGAAGGGATTTTATAATGCCTGCCAAGTTATCCACGTGGGTACTAGATGACTACTTGGAGGAATTGCCACCTCAGTGATACATTAGCATGCACCCTCAAGTTGCATCCATGCCAACCATTTCCATCCCACCTTTGGATCACTCATGCTCAGTCCAACAAGTTTATGACCTAGCTGCACCCACGTTGCAACTTCATGTACTTGTTGTGTAATTTACACAGAACATTTACTATTCATCCGCTAGCGATTTAGCACAGCTGTCCTGAAGTGGGACTCCCTTTTGGCTTGATCAAATGATATCAGTTACCTGATGACATATCTGTTGTCAATTAGTGCAAAATAATAATTTGCTCTTCCGTTGATTTGGTGCAAGCTTATATTGTTCCCCGGTTCACATGTTAAGAGATTCGATGTTTCCACTTAAGCATGTCCATTCCCATGATTCTAATTTGTCTTTGTCATAGAGGTACCTTATCAACTTCTATGTTGATGCAGGTCACAGGATATGGTCTATCCTTCAATTGATACAATGGAGTTCTGCAGTGAGAATCTTCTGGCATGTGGAAGTGACTGTGATTATGGTGGCTCTGCGGTGGTACAATTATGGGATCTCGAGTCTCCAGAATCTTACTTATCTTTCTCTGCCAGCGATTCTGTATGTAATTTTCTTTAAGTTTCTTACTGGCAGTTTTAGAGGTGATCACTGAGCACAACACTAACAAGTCTTTTTCACAGTATATTACTTCCCTTAAAATCAATCCTGCTGGCAACACTATCATTACAGGTTATGCTTCTTCTCTGTCGTGTATAGTGTGTATAGTATCCCTCTGTTGCAGCCAAACTGTAGACACTGTAGTTATGGTTGCCTCTTCCAATATGCAGGTTCTGGTGATGGGACTATTGGCTTATTTGACATCCGTGCTTGTTCTGCAATTAATCATTTGTCGGTGGGGTCTGGTTCTGAGGTAGTATTCTTAATGCTACCAGGCGTACTAATGATTTGTGGTATCCTAGTTTTTAGACATTTCTTTTGAATATATTTCCTTGTTACATTGTAATTGAAACATGAAATGCTTAGAGTGCATCCAATGATTGAAATTCTACCTAATCTGGAGTTCTCATCAGCCCCTTGTGAATTTAGTGCCTCCTTTTTCTCTTGGATGTGGGATGCCCATTCAGTGAGTGAAAGAAAAGGATTTGCAATTTAAGTAACACTAGTGTTGAAATTGTTCGGGTTCCACTGCTCATTCTGTAACACACACCATAGCTCTGACAATTCTTATCAGAGAACGTGCTCTAAGTATTAAAATGATTCCTTTTTTCTGTGGTGCATCTTGTGCCCACCATTCTGCTACACTTGTTGGGTGGAGTTTGCACGGATCATTTGTAAACTGTCTTTTCATATTGGTTCCCATCTAAGGATAAAGGATTGTATTGCCGAAAGGGGATATTTTCTTTAAGCTTCTAATATCTTCTTAGTGGATCTTCTTTTCTTCAAGCTCCCATTCTCTTTATTTCAATGGTACAGCCATCTTCCTTGAGAACTGATAATAATGGTTTTGTTGCTCAACAGGTTACGTCTGTTTCATTTAGCAACTGTGGTACCTACTTTTCCGCTTCTAGCACATCAAATAACACTTTGGTTTGGGATACAAGACTAGTTCCAGTAAGTCACACCAGGGATGTTTCACGAAGTAAAGACATGCGTTTTTTTCGGCCTTTACATTGCTTGAGCCATGGCAAGCAGATGCCGACTGCAGAATATACAAGCCAACTGCCAGGGTAATTGCATTAAACATAAGTTTTGCATTATTGTATCTAATGGTTCTTTTGTTATAGAAAGTGTTTATGGTTATTAACAATCTTCACAGCTGAGCTAAATGGAAGTTGTTTATCCTCTGAAGCTAACTGTTGTTTTTTGACTCGATGCTTGATGTACCATTTATATGTAATCTTGGCATACTCTATGAACGTTATATGATTTGCACCACTCTCTTCTGTTCTATTTTGTCCATGGATGAACAATTTGCATTGTCAAGAAATCGATAAACTCCGCAACACAAGAATGTAATTAACCTCCATTTTCTTTGGTAAAAACTTCACATTGTGCTGCTCTAGTCGGTGAAGCTATATGCCCCACCAACGAAATTTATGACCATGTCCATAGCTCCATATTTGCATTGGCTGACATAATTTCATAAAAGTTGCTAATTACATTTTGGCAGAATACAAACGGGCACTGGCATTGAGAATGTAGATTTTTTAGATAGGCAGCTAGAAAGAAAACCTTAATTACTAATAGTGGTTATAATCCAGTACATCAGTGTATATGCACCTTGTGACTAGTAATCTATCTTTTTATCCCCTTTCTAGTAGCATTACCTGAATATCGGGGCATGTGTAATCAACCAATTAATAGTCCCTACTGCCACAGTGGTAGATCACGCCCTACTTTGATGTGGATAATTTAGCCGATTATGGCCGGTCATAAATATCATTCTATATATATTATACATCTCATTTGGTATCACCTGTGGCTTGTATATAGTTTCCTTTGTTTCATAACTCCAGTTGGTCTTGATAAAACTTTCTTCATTTTACAGTCATGTTGATGAGGGTGATCAGGGGGTAAATGCCGCGCAGTGGTTACATAATCAACCTGTCCTTGTTACTGCAAGTGGTGATGGCAGGTGAGGAAAAATTAGTTGATATAATCATTTATATTGTTGTACTTGCAAAATGTGCTCAACTGCTTGGTCTGCAGCATTGGAATGTGGGATGTCACTCTAGGGCAGCCTTGTGTCAGACATATCATCACTCATAATCGATGTGCCAATG
Source organism: Lolium rigidum (assembly GCF_022539505.1). NCBI lineage: Eukaryota > Viridiplantae > Streptophyta > Magnoliopsida > Poales > Poaceae > Lolium > Lolium rigidum. The sequence goes on from NC_061508.1 coordinate 21,402,776, forward strand.
CTGTAAGCATGTACTCCAATATTCTACTGGCAGTCCTTTAGCGAACATTTCTGATAAAGTTTGGCATAACAAATTTCAGGTTGCTGTAGCCCCTAATGATGAATACATCTCAACAGGAGGAAGCGATCAAAAAGTTGTGAGTTTCTTATTTGGCCTCTTAGCTAGTTTCCTTTCAACAACAATGTAATGCATTGATGGAGAGTGTGGTTTAGGTTGTTTTTATGTGTCTCCAACTGCACAAAAGATGTAAGGGAAAGTTGGTACACAACTTACGATGTTCTTGGATATGCTTACCAAGCAGCGACATTAAAAAGAATCAAAATTAACACTAATCAACTGAGAAAATCTTGAAGATACTATCGGCAGGTTTCTCTCACCTTATTGTCTAATCTCTAGGATTTTTTGCCTTTATGCTTGCAACTGGCTGTTAGCCTCCTTCAGAGGGTAAATTCACACTTAAAGCACATATGCTTATTTAGGGCCTGTTTGATTTGTGTCAAAGCCTTGCTGTACTCCAAGCTCCAAGTTAGGGAAGTTAAACTGAGTTAGGCATGCGTTTGGTACTTCGGTTTGCAGTCACACTATATATCGAAATACAGGCATTTAACCAGACATGCCCGTATTTCTTTCTGTTATTGTAAAAGGGCGACTGTTTGCCTTGTTTCTGATGTTTAGCTTCTTTTGGCAGGTTTTGTATCATGATAAAAATGGGCGTGCAGATCTTAATTGGCGTCTCGCGTACCCTCTGCTGGGAAATGAATAATATGCTGCCACAAATCGTACAATGATCCCACTAATGGTAAGTCACCTTATTTGTGTTTTCTTTCACTGATAAGCTTGCATAGTATCGACACACAAACAGATAAAAAGGAGGATGGTTTACTGTGTGATATAATAATAAATACATGAATGGCATCAATACATATGAATCTGTTGCTATTCATTTTTCAATAGCTTTGAGCAGTAGTGCTATGTCCACATCTAATGAGACCAAAAAACAAGGGGATAAATTCATGAAAGGCCTTGTTTTGTGGATGCTCCTGATGATTTATCTTCACGGATTGAACATCTTCTGTTATTGTCGAATGTACTCTGCATACTTCTGTTCCTAACTTTTATTATATGTATATCTTTTTCAGCCGAGGAAACATCCGAAATAGGTTGCTGATCTAAAGAAGAAACTCTGCGGCTTGAAAATGATGTAGAACGCTGGCTGGTATTGAAGCCTTGGCTGGATGGACGGCTGCAGCTTGTGTTGGGCCTTGATATAAATGAATTTTCATCCCTCTTTACCAGTTGAGTCTGTACCTTTTTATTCTCCTGTAAAGAGAATGTTTATGAAATCAATATTGACCTGACGGATAATAGTTTTCTGATCTTAGTAAAACGTTAATTCAGTTATGAGCCAGATGGGAATCCCCTGTAACATCAATTGAACAATAACTACTCACCCGTTGCCTGTATCTCTCTTCTTCCCTTTCCTTCATTGTTAACATGTAGTCTTTCAGCATTGCCAAAAGGGGGAGCTGCAAAAACTATTGTTAGCTTTCTAACTTTTGTAGCCAGTATGGTACTAAATGAGATGAAAGTGGAGGCTGAGCGGTTGACACAATGTTTACCATCAGCATTATTATCAGAATATTAGAAGCAAGCTAGCATCTACTTGCCAGTGTACTAACTAGTACTACTCCCTCCGGTTTATATTAATGGACTCTAGTTTGTCTAGATTCGCTATGTAGTTAAGTTTTTAGACTAGATGCATATGTATCTAGACAAAGTGAATTCCATTAATATGAACCGGAGGGAATACCTCCGTTCCATAATATAAGCCTTTTTAGCAAGCTATTTTAGTTTGCTAAAACGGCTTATAGTATGAACAGAGTGATACATTATACTGAAGTAACTGAACTGAAAACAAGAGAACGTATGAACTGCTCCAAAAATATTTCTTAGTGTTATGCTTATGTGAGCCTACCCCAACTTGTTTGGGAATAAAGGCTTTGTTGTTGTTGTTGTTGTTGTTGTTGTTGTTGTTGTTGTTGTTGTTGTTGTTGTTATGCTTATGTGCTGTTGCGCTGCACATCACAAGTCTATCCAAGTGAGTACTTTGTTGTTTAGTGCTGAATATAAAATGGTACTACCTCAGTTCCTTAATATACGTTTAGCAGTTTAAATTGAACTGCCAGAACGTCTTTAATTGGGAACGGAGGGAGTATTATGTTTACTTACCAGTACTTTGCTTGTTGTCATGTTGCACGATGTTCATGCACCATTACTATTTTTTGGTAGACACATGATGCAGCGTGCAAGGTAAGACAAGGTTTTTGGCTGTGCAGCATAATGCATTTTATTTGAGAATGTAATTATATTATTAGTCCTATTTTTTCAAATTTCCATTGTTCCTTGGTCTCCTGGTACTTCTTGCTTTTACGTGATTGCACAGCTTTAAAATTTAAACAACTATATCACCTCAGGCACCAACCTGCAAAGATGTTAAGGAATATGTTTCTTTCCGTTATCGTCCTAGCATTGCTATTTTTCCTCTTATGCAACGTTATAGGGGCATGGCAAATGTGACTGACAATCTGGCTTCGGCAATGTTATTTCCATTAAGGGTTAACCTATCACCTGGCTATCCATAGGCTATACATTTCAGTTCATCGTTCTACAAATGTTGGAATCATTATTTACTCTTTCTGCATGTTGTAAAGTTACTTTTGGGTACTGTATTTCAATAAATAGTACTCCTTCTGGTCCAAAATGCTTGCCCACAAGTTTATGTACCTAGACTTGTTCTAGTGTGTAGATTCACTCATTTCATGACAAGTATTTTGGATCGGAGGGAGTAGTATAACTGGACCATGAGATCACAAAACAATAATGTTTATTGCAATTCAAGACAAACTAAATTTGGTGGGATATGGGCCAACTGGCCAGTGGCCAAGTCCCACAAAGAACATTGTGGACCTTGTAGATTGTCTTATTCATTGCCAATACTGTATCATTTTTCTTCTGCTAGAATACTGAAATATGAATACAGAATACTATATGAAGGATGGAATTCTGTTTTGACTTCCAAGCTATAAGCTCTCACCTCGTCGTAGTAGAAGATCTTTTGTCTCTCATGTTCCCAGATCTGTGTCTTTGCCATTAGAAGGTCGACCAAGCCTGCACATTTTTGTTAATATATCTTCAGCTATTGTTTCTTCATTTGATTGTTTTACCTAGCACCTTTGCACTTACCTGGAATTTTGTTTGCTATAATTCTAGCACGTTCCGCGCGTTTCAAGTGCTTGTGGGCTCCTCTGCTTACTGAGTACCTTCTTTCATCCTGTAGAAAGAAATATAATTAGTTGAATACTTGAATGATTCTTTTTTACTTGGAGTTAAGCCATGGATATGACTATGGTCATTAGGCAGGTGCTGTACCCTGCTGTACTCTTCTAGCCATCGTTCTTCATCACATGAAGTTATCCATTTTTCAACTTTGTCCATTATTTCCTTACGACTTGTGGCATCTTCTTTTGTTTTGTATATATATCCATCCATTGTCTTGAGTAGATTATCATGGTCCACATCTCCTGTACATATATTTTTCAGATATAGTGGAGATGTTATTCTATGAGTGGAAAGAATAATTCTGCCCTTAAAAGAAAAGGGAATGGCACATGACTGTTGGAACACACCTGACATAATCTGTCTGGCTATGTTGTCAATTTCTGACCGGTGAGGCATATCCATGTGGGATATCTTGCAAATTTCCTCAATCTCAGCTTTCTTTTTGATGAACAGCTCTTTCATTTTGCTTGCTTTTAACTCATCTAGTCGCTGAACCTCTGATTCAATCTATTTCATTTATTATAGCGATATTAAACACCTGTCAGCTGCAGGCTGCAGCTAGTAAAATTCATGCAGCACAATTCGAGCTTTGTTTTCTATGTTAGTGTCTCTGGTTTACCTGCTCAATTTTCTCAAGTGCGAGGCTTCCAGGACCTAACATACCATTTCCTGAAGTCAGTGAAAATATCTTGAATTGCACGTATGGTTGGCGTTCTTCCATAGTAATATCTAGAATATTCCATAAGTTTGTCAACGCTTCTCCAAGATTATGGAGCTGCAAATTAACACCTGCATCAGTTGGTAGCTCCACAAACATTTAATGTTTGGTTATTTTGCGTTTTATGGTATGTTTTGATTTAGAAAATTCACTAACTTTTTTCTAGAAAATTCACTAACGTACTAATGCTACAAGAAAATCCTTAAAGAGTTAAATAATTAGAATTTCTTAAACTGACTAGCGAATTTTGTTATAACTGTGGTGAGCCTATCTGCCTGATTGTGTTGAACCTGGAACGCTATCAGGTGCAAGTCTAGCTTTAACTTCTTGAGGTGTTTTGGTACTTGGGCGGTTCTGCTTAAGTTCTATACCTGTTGCTATTGTTTCCTAGTTCCTGGTACTGTTTGTTACATCATTCTAATGATTCCATCAGATCTGTGCATCATAGGAGTATTTGCACAAAAGATAATAAATTACCTTTTCCATTCGCTGGTTCTTTTCTTCTTTAAGCTGCTGGACCATGGTGTTGAGCTTGTTAAGGATGTCATCACTGATGTTCTTTTTTCGTTGTTCACTTGCTCCGTTTTGCAAGCTGGGGTGAACATTAGCAAGGACGTTTGAAGGATCCATCCCCATAATTTTAGCGAAATTACAAATCAGAACTTTATACTCTTCCACTTTGCACAAGCGATCACCCTTGAAGAAAGAAACAAAAAAAGCTGATTTCTAAGCGAGATAACTAGGACAGTTGTAGCACAATTTATCGGTATCTATGTACCTTTTCTCTTTTAAGCCTTTGAAGATCATTTTGGTGGTCCTCGAGTTTCTTCAGTGACAAATCTTCTTCATTTACGGTGACATCTTCATTCTCTGAGCGTCCTGCTATTTCAGAGGCAATTCTCTGTACTTCAGTTTGAACCTCTATGAACTGTTTTAATCTGGCTTCTTTTCTCATCTGCATTTCTTGCAGGGCTGGTGTGATGGAATTCAGCTGCTCCTTCAGACTGCCATTCATTTTCTCAGGCTGCATAAAGAAAATTCAGGTTATTTTTTAAAAGTTTCCCTTCTGAACATGATTTGAGGATACCACCTTTAAGCTGAGAACTATACCCGGCCTGGGAACGATCTTTCTCCAAGAGAAAGAAGTAGATTGGTAAATTCTGCTTCAGACTCAGCCAATGCTTGATGCAGTTGAATCCGAGACATATTGGCGCTATTTACTTTTCTCCTGTAAACCTCCTGGCACTCTTGCTCTAGCTCGTCCAGTATTCTTTCCCTCTCATTTTCTTCTTGTCCAACCTCATCCCATATCATCTGGCACCGTATGGAGCTCAGTAAGCATAAGACAAGTACCAGCACATAATCTCTTGTGAAATAAATCCAGGTAATTAGGGAGGAGAAATTTGCACACCTTCAGTTCTTGAAGCAAGTATGTGCATGAGGATTCTGGCAGCGCCGGGATGTGGGCTCTTCCAGCCGTACTGAGTGACCCCATCTTGAAGATCTTCTGAGAGCAAAAAGTTGTGGGAGTAACCCAAATGGGTGCACTACTTGCTTAGAGGTTGCATCTGAGGTTTCAGAGATGTGTAAGTAGTGAGAGTGGATGGATGCTGCTGAGTGGCTTTAGATGCTGGTTTTGCTTGCAAGACAAGTACCACCACATCTGTTGGTTGGTGTTGCCATGAGCTGAATCAAAAAGCCTGAAGCTTTTGGTGCAAGGCTCCCTCTTGGTTGCTTTGTTGCTTCTTTTGTCACCCCCTTCGTATTTTCAAGCTGGGCAGGCATTGTCACATCTTTCTTTTTCCATGTGTTGCATCTGAGACAAAAAGATGAGTGTTCTAAATCACAGTGATGGTCCTCCGCATCCTCATTGGGTTGCTCTCTATCTGCGGCGAGCTTACAACTGAAGCTGAGCTCGCAAATGGGTACCACTTTTTTGGACATGTGGATTGCTTTGAGAATGAAATGTTACTCGGTGGTTACTGGCTGGTAGATCTGAAAGTAACGGATCAGTTGCTCACCCGGTGACCGTTTAATTCAGTAGCTTAATTTGCGGGTAACATGTAGTGTCCTGCACGAGCATGTAAGTTACTATTGCCAGCCACACCGATTTCTTCTAGCCAGTAACCTGCCATGCTTAGCTATCTATTCCCTCTGGCTCTTAACAACCTACGGTTTTATATTTGGATCGCTGCATCTTTGGGCATCAACGTTTTTTTTACGTGAATTTTAGTCTAAAAGGGCAAGTGGGACATCTGATGTTATGTTGTGCCTGTCAACTCACATTTTCTTTCTGGTGTTGGCCTGTCAATTCACATTGTGGAACTCCTTGTCAGCTGAGTTGTATAGCGACGTTTTATCTCATTTAGGCTACCTCTGTGTGTTACTCCCTAAAAAAACACTCTTATTTTTACTAGTATACCTGCACACGTGCAACAGATGGCTCTGAAATACTTCCTCCGTTTGAAAATGTTCATAAAGTAGTCTAGATACAAACTAAAGTGAGTGAACCTACATACTAAAAGTAAACTAGATATAAACTAAAGTGGGTGAATCAAAGCAAGTGCTCCAACATCTTTCATTTTCTAACGGAGGGAGTATAACATATGGTTTTTGAATCTCATTTCTCTCGTTACCGGAGCCACTTGCAAAGGGGTCATGCCTCAACGATGTAAGCATGCTTGTGCAGCATACGGTCGGCGCACATGACCCTTAAAACTTCATGGTAGTGTTTGTTGTATGTGTATTCTCTTTGTGCTTTGATATATGTATTCCCTCCGTTTAAATTTGAACGTATATGCACTAAAGAGTGCCTAGATACGTTTAAATTTTGATGAATTTTCAACATCTTTTAATGGACAGAGGTAGCACCAAAAAAATCTAGATCTCCTAGTATCGGCTTGGACATATTGAACCACTTGGCATCCATGTGTTTGTTTAATTAGACCATTTTTAATATAATACTAAATGGAAAAGATATAAAAAATATCTTAATTGTCTTCAGAATCTTATGGTACCGACAAAACATCTTTTTGGAAGGGAAGCACTTGTGATCACGTGGGGGTCACAATTATTCCATTGTCCGGGGGATCTTGCGATTGCTAAAGAGGCATGCGGAAATGATATTAAGGGAGCTTTCGGTGTTTTGTGAGCTCGGTTTGCAATTGTTCGAGGTTTCACTTGTTTCTGGGATAAGAAAACCCTCAACAAACATCATGACGACATGTGTGATTTTTCCCAACATAATCATTGAGGATGTGAGAAACTTAGACTTGTAGTTTTTCTGCGACAATGTTAGTAGTTGTGTCAAACCAAAGAAATCCAGACCAGGCCCAAACATTTCTTTGAGACGTATCAGCACATCATTGAAGATAGTGCCACACATACCTAGCTCCGAGGTGATCTCATAGAGCAGCACTGATAGGTGCATGGGCAATAGGTCCCCACTTTTATTCATTCGATTTACTATTCATTCAGGTGTGATTTGAACTATTATTTGTATTTTGAATCATTCATTATTTTTTGTGCGAATCAGACATAAACCGCTCATAAGTATGCATATACACTCACCACTATGAACACACATGCACACTCTACCTCTATGAGTTCCTCTGGGAGACTGATTTTGTGAAACTAATGATCCAACGGGTCATATTGACGAAGTTACCACATGCCCCTCGCTATCGGCGAGAACGTCGCCTCACACTAAAAAATATTACGCCTTTATTTGACTTCAAAGCGTCAAACCTAGGATTTGAAATCATCTGATATTTGTTTAGTTAGTTAGATTTGAACTATTGATGTAATTTAAATTATTATTATTGTATTCATGTGATGTTCAAAACATTCATAATTTAGTAACGGCGTCGTATCTTATGCATCCGGCCAATCCGTGTATCCGTGCATCCGAAGCGCTTGAATCGTTCGATCTAAATCAGGCGTGTCCCCTCACTTCTATGCAATTATGCAGTAAAGCGCCCGCGTCAAGCCTCCTTAGTTTGCAAATTAATCCCTGGATTATCTTAAAACTGTACAACCTGAACCACATCCGAAACCCTCGTCTTTTTCCTCAGCGGCGACCGCGACTACCTTGGCACCAAATTTGCGTAACGCGCCTCAACGAAAGTCCAGCCGCGTTCGCTGTCGCCGGAACGGAGATGCAAGTCGCCGGCCAGGCGCGACTGCCGTGTAGGTCCGTGGCCACCTCGGCGCACGTCCTCCTCGCTGGTCCCTCATGCCGATCTTGCCCGCGTCTGCAACCTCCACATGGTTGGCTTACACTGCACCCTCCCTTGTACTGCAGGCTCCCATCTTGACCTGCCCCTGAAGCGCCGGCTGGCCACAGTCTCTACAGACTCGCGTGTGATAAGAGCACAACAGGGGATTCCGTTGCAGAGAAACGATGACCATATTTCTGAATTTCATTTTTCTTGTCTGATGTATCTAGTACTTCGTTGGATGCAGCTTACAATTGGTCTCTGTGTGTGTGTGTGTGTGTGTGTGTGTGGCTAGAGGTGCATAATGATTCTACATCGTTGATGAATATTGATTTCTTCAGAGAATTGTATAAGAAATTTCTGAATAGAAATTTCAGTAAGGATGAACTTCTTGTTGCCATGTTCATGTTTGCAGCTTGAGGTGTTGCCATTTTATGTGATTTAACATATCTGAATCAGGCCATATACATTCTGATGTGTTCGCGAGAAAATGAATGTTGAAACCGACTTTTGTTGCTTCTTTACCGTCAGCTCTCAAATGGTGCATCTGCAGCTCACTTGCTGTTCTTACTACCTAAGCTAAAAGTCTCCTTTGCTGAACAATTGTTTTTAAAGGCTCTTGATATTTTCAGCTGAACTATAGCTTTGACTCAATCTTTTGGTACTTGCGGACATACAAGCTGAATAGCAGATGCATGATTTTAGCAAACGGAACCTTCATTTCAGCAAACCAAGTGCTGCTATTATTGGCTCAGATCACATGTCAACAACAGAAATCATTTGCACTCCAAAGCATAATATCGAGGCGATAATAAAATTAACTAAACAACCATGACTGAGTTTTACGCCTTATGTTACCTGGTGATAGAAAATTCTATTGTCGCAAGCTTCTGAACATGATAGAAAATTTAACTGAACTTACAGAACTATGTTGTTGCAACCTTTCAGACCTGATAGAAAAACTGTAGTTCAATGTGTCTACTTACCGCTAAGGCAAAAATTGGACAAACAAAAATTCTGATCCATACATAATTTCAGAAATTTTCATAAAGTAGTACTATTTATAAGCCATGTTTTTCTTGGAATAATTGCAGCTCTCATGATGCACCAGCTAAGTGCTCGTCTTGCACATTCATGGCTTCTTGGGCATGAATATTTTTGCTTGGGCACTTGCGACAATCATGAAACCCTATTTGGTTACATGTTCTGCACATGCATGCGACCTTGGCCTTGGCTTTTTTTTTCTATCCTTCCCCATTCATCACCATTCCTCTCTTTATTCTTTTGCTTCTCCCAACTGAACGAACATCACTTGGAGGGTGTATGTTTACTTCAGTAGGAATATTGCATCCAATAAATGCCTCATATTCCTCTTGCCTAGTGTGCTTCACTGCTGCAGGAACCTTTTGATTCAGAGGTTCCTCAATACTCAACACACTTGATAATAAAAAAATCTATGCCTCATCTGATTGTTTTGCTGTCTGGATTAAATCTTGTAGAATTTCTCCACAGCCTCTAGTCCCTCAAATGTCATCCCTACTTTAGGCTTCAAATTATCTTCACATTCAGGTGTAAAACACGAGCACTTCAACATAGAACAATGAATCTGTAAGCACCATTATGTATAATGACTAAACTGAATACACCATGGTTAGTGAAAGCAATTAACTTACAGAGAGAGAAACATTTTATGCCTTTATGGGTGTGATAAATCCTTCCTCGTTAAACTGATTTTGCAAGGTGTTGATAGATTCCATTGCTGCACAAACAGATACATAATAAGCCTTTTAAAGGATAAACACACATGAACAATGCACATAATTTGGAAACTGACAATGCAGGAGTGGTTGAGGCTTTCCAAAAACACAATCAGAAGATGTCAAGCAATTGGAAACCCTTTGAGGGTATACATAATCTCACGATGGGTTTTACTGGTTTTGAAGCTAGGAAAATAGGAAGAGAGAGCAATTCAGCAGCTCACCATCTAGCTGTGTTAGCTAGATATACATGGCAAAATAGTTCCTGCCTGGGAAGTGGGATCTGTCCCAGCCAGTTTAGAATATGTAGTTGCAGATGAGTGTGTAAAATCTTATGATCAATCAATGTAAAAAATTGGCTAGGTGAGTTAGCTTTGTACGTGGACAAAATTCATACACATTGATCAAAACAAGATCGGGTCAGCTGACGTGCGTGCATGCCTACCTCGCCGGAAAGAACAGGATCGATCAGCGGCGTCGGTAGATCGGCACGTCGATCCGGTGTGCCGCAAGAACGGGCTGAAGCCAACAGTCGCAGGGATCTGTGTCCGTCAAAGTTCCGGCTGCACGACGATTTCTGCGTCTCTAGCCGCGGGTCGCCGCCATGGTAGTCGAAACTAGCAACTTCAGTCGATCGCCAGGGAAGACGTGGGAATCGGGCATCTGTGTCAATGATAGGGGTGCGTGTGTAAATTTGCAGGCATAACTTACGGAGGCAGCGGGCGTGTTTTCGGAATATTGCACCTGAAGTTTCTCCAACGCTATGATTTTAATCAACCGGTCAAAAATGATTTGGATGCACGGATGCACGAATTGGTTGGATGCATAAGAGCATCCCCACTCGTTGGCGCTCCCCACGCCCAAATCCGGCGAAATTTTCGTCCGGATTGGATGAAGATTTGGCGTGGGGAGCGCCGAAGTTCCAGCCGTCCCCCCGGCAGGAAACCCCCAACCTCGACCATTTGACATATTTCAAACAAATTCAACATAAAATTTAACAAGTTCGGCAAACAAGAGGACGAGATTTGTTGCAAGGATCCTCTGAGTGTCTTCGACAGTGGGTGATCTCAAGTAATAGTCCCCGAACACTGCTATGACGTCCCTGCAGAACCGGTAGAAACAATCAAGGGCGGTGGACTCCGCCATGCGAAGATAGTCATCTGCGGTATCACCGGGAGCTCCATACGCCGGCATCCTCATAGCCACCTGTGCACTTACGCGTGACGAAAATCCAACCAAACCGGTGCAATCCGCCTTGCATCCGAAGTAGGGATCAAAGTGGCGGATGGCATACACAATTTCCAGAAATAGCTTTCTGCTCATCCTGAAACGACGCCGGAAAACACTCTCACCGTGCAATGGATTGTCGGCGAAGTAGTCGGCGTACAACATGCAGTAGCCCTCCATTCGCTGTCTCGGCGGAATATAGGCAGGTGGGGAAGGAGTGGCGGCGCAATCTGGGCAACAAGCCGGCGGGGTGGTGCCGGCGGCGAGAGAGATACGAGGGGTGGGGGAGATTTTGAGCGACGTGGCGGTGGGGTTCGTGCGTCGAGTCACCGAACGGATCGGGCCCTTCCCCGCTTTTCACTCGTCCGGAGTCCCCGAGCGCTCCCGGGGGCCGGGGATGGCGTGGGATCGCCGGATGGATTTAGGCCCAAATCCGGACGAAAACGAGGAACCGGGGGCGCGACTGGACCGAATTACGCCGTCCGGATGGAAAAAACGCTCGCCGGGGGCCTCGTCGGGGGACGAGTGGAGATGCTCTAAGATACGACGCCATACATTGCTGCTATATCTACATTTGGTTATCCAAAATCACAATGTTGGTGTCGCTCGCTCTGGCGAAACAGATCCGGCGATCCCCCGCGAGGTCATGGAGAAGCTGACCGGCCCCCTTCCAGCCCCGGACCGGCCAGACACGCCTGCCGCAGCGGCCACACCTCGGTGCGCCCCCTCCCCTTCATCCACCGCCCCTTTCGGCCATCCCGTCCCGGCTCCACCTCCTCCGATCGCCGCTGCTGGCCCCGCACCGCCCGCCGCCCATCCTGCCGGCGCCAGCCTAGCCCACACTATCCACTCTACCGGCGTTTCTACTGGGTCATCAAGCGCTGGCACACATGTGGCGAGCAGCAGCTAGCAGACCTGCAGTTCACTTCCTGTCAGCTCCTCTGCTCTCTATCCTCTCTGCTGCTAATTTTATGTATTCCTATTTCCTTTCCTACATCAACTATATTGCAGTCCTACATCAACTATATTGCAGTCCCAACCTATTGATTTGAGAGGTATAATATGATCTGTATCGGGAAAGTTCTAGGTAGGCACAGATTAACTCCACGGCTGTTTTGATTAATAATAAATTTATGAGAAGGCTGTATTTTGGTACCGTTTCTTTTGTTTCGGAGTAGTTTTGTTTATAAGCAAATGTCTGAGCGGAAAGTAAGCATTAAAGATATTTCAGATAGTGATTGGGAATACCACACATACTGTAGACATTCTAGTTCTCTACCAATGGTTTTCGTTGAAAGGAAACTGTAGGAGAGCAACCTTGTTATATAGTACTGGCTGTTACTTTTACCATAGTTGCTCACATGTAGGAGTATCTAATATGTCTGTATTGTGTGTTTCCTGTTGTAGATAAAAAACTTCTTGTAAGGCTCTTGCTGATCTGTCCACTATCATGAAATGTTTAAGGGTATGGTCAGTTGGAGAACATATATCACTATGAGTTTATGACTGCAAAGATCTGTTTCTTCAGGTGATGAACTATGACCTTAAATCCTTTATCACTTGGAATTATAAGTCACTGGTAAACACTCCGTAGTAAATTTGGAGAGAATCCTTTATTATTTCCCGTCTTGTTCATGTTCAGGATATGCTGTACACCATCATTATCATGGTATATTTATTGCCATCTAGGAGTCTTCCCATCGAGCAAATTTACCAAGAAAGCACAGAACTTGGCAGATCAACATCAGGTGCAGGCATACCTCTCTCCAACATACTGCACCACTATCTCTAAAATCAGATGTAAAATATTTTGCCTGCTAAAAACATAATGCAGAATTTCGTCGAGGTATGTAGCGTCAAGATGCATCAACAGCATGGTGCACATCTTGGACAGCCTCTGTGTGGAGTTGGCTCGCACGTTCATCGGCACAGTGGTGCTGTGCAGTCACTTGCCATCTGCCCACTAGGGATAGGCCCTTTATGAAGGTATTAAGTTGCAACCTTCCCATTTTCTAGTGTCTTGTATGTAGGTTGAGTGCCATATTTGGACAACACTTCGAGATCCTGATTCTCAAGTTAACCAAACCTAGTGATCTTCTAATTTTTTGCTGAGTTGGTATATCTTATTCAGGAATCCACTTGTCACTATGATTTGCAAGTGGAACCACCTGATTTTTCTGGCCAGTTTACCTGCCATGCCTAGCTATCTGTTCCCTCTGGCTCTTAACGACCTGCGGTTCTATATGTGGATCACTGAATTTTGGGGCATCAACGTTTTTTTACGTGAATTTCAGTCTAAAAGGGAAACTTGGGTATCTGATGGCATCCTGTGCCCGCTAGCGCCAACTCACATTTTCTTTCTGGTGTTGGCTTGTCAATTCACATTGTGGAACTCGTTTTCAGCGAGATGTATAGCGGCGTTATCTCATTTAGGATAGCTTTGTGTGTAACTCCCTCGGGAAAAAAAACGTGCTCTTATCTTTATTAGCGCATTGCAGAAAAAATAAATACAGGAACGACTTTCTTAGCTGCTGGCCAGCTTCCCAATAGCCTAGTCGACGACCGACTCGATCGTCAGGTGGCGAGGGTGGTGGGGAAACAGCTGTCATGGACGCAGCTGAGCACATCACGGTAATCCCTGTGGATTGTGAACGAGTCGTAAACCTTGCCGTCGCTGCTCTTCTTGTACTCGAACAGCAGGGACGAGTGGTTGAATGCGGTGAGCTTGGTGAACCCGTAGTCCTGGTCCCTGAACACGCTCCACTTGGGGATCGCCGTGGTGTAGTCGGAGAGGTGGCTGCCGCCGCCCCCCGCCACGACGAAGATGGTCCCGTTCATGGTGCCCGAGTAGTGGCTCTGCTCGTTGTTGACGCACTGGCTCTGGTAGAGCGGGCAGGTGCGCTCGTAGTTGTGGACGTGGCCGAAGTAGGCTATGTCGACGCGGTACCGCTGCCACAGCTTCTGCAGGCTCTCCCGCCCCTCTGGCTCCTCGAAAGAGCCCTGGTCCGCGTACCATGAGTTGGAGGAGTAGCCCAACACCCGGTGCGCCGTGAAGATGAGCCACGGCTGGTGCTTCCGGTCCACCGTGGACAGGCACTCCTCGATGAACTTGTACTGCGGCGTCCCCTCCCGCCAGTCGTGCTCCGAGTCCGCCACGCAGAACCGGAACAGCCCGTAGTCCACCTTGTACCTTCACAGTCATCCACGCCAACCATTTCCATCATCGTAACGAGCACATGTAATTGTTTCATATGAATTTTACAGCAAATAATTGGTCAGATTGGAAGAAGTACCAGAAGTTTGCTCTGTTCTCTGCTGGGTAGTAGTACATTGTTTCGGCCGGCACACCGCACTCGCCGCCAGAGTCCTTGACGTCGAAGAATCCGCCGGTGTTGGGCCAGTCCCTCTCGTGGTTGCCGCTGCAACGCACACATGACATGAATAAGTTCCCTGCCATTTTTCTACATCACACTGCTCCATACGTACACACGCACAAGCTCAAGGCATGATCAAAATCTGATACCATACCTTGCAATCATGTATGGCTTCTTGGCGCTGATGGGCGCAACCTGAGCAGTGAACTGGTCCCACTGGGAGAGGTACCCATTCGCGTAGGGCATGTCGCCGATGTGGAAGACAATGTCGTAGTTGTCCAGATCTTCGATCAGTGTGTCCGTCGTGTTCAGCGACCCTGGCTGGTAGTTGGAGAATTCATTCGATCCATCCCTCTCAGCCTGTAAAGGCCAAAAGATATAAGTTCTGTAAGAGCTCTACTGTCATCTTCCAAATTACTTTCTTTCATCTACTCAGCGGTAACACCCGTGCATCATGGTGAATATGGTACAAAACAGAGACATTTCTCTACCTTTCCCATGTCGCCGAAGACGATGATGCGCTGCAGCGAGTTCTGCCCTGGAGTTGGTGGTGCTTTGAAAGTGTAAGACTTGCCCCACACGACGGTTCCGTTCAAGAGCTCATGCCCAATCTTGTAGAAGTACCTGAACAACAAACAAACTGGTCTTGAGTAAACACTGCCAATATCAGCAGTGGGAACTATGAGTTCGTGCGTCTGCTTACGTACTCTTTGTTCGGCCACAGGTCCCTCATGAATGCTGTGTGGATGAACCCGGGGTCTCTCCACCCAACCGTCCGCGCTGGCTCGCCTGGAAAAAAAAAAGATAAACCACTTCAGCATCTCTTGTTTCCTAATACTTGATATCTTTCAGAGAAACAGCGTGATCGATGCCCTACAGGCCACAGCGCCGTGCGTACGTACCGCACATGCTGCCCCGGTTGAAGGTTAGCGTCCCGGCAGGCGTTTGCGTGGGGTTGCCGCTGCCGGAGGTGACCACGCCCCATTCCACAAACGGGTAGGCCTCACTGATGTCGTAGCCGCTGGTCCAGGTCACGGTCATCTCGTCGTGGGTCTTGCCCTGCGCCAGCCGCGGGAACACCGGCGCCTTGGGGTTTTTGAACGCCACCTGCTTCGACACTGCCACCAGCGTCGGCTGCAAAGAAGAAGAAGAAACACAATGCCACAGTTTGTAACTTTGTTTTCTTGCATTTTGCAGGAGTTTCACATGAAAGACTGCAGACTACGTTTTCGAGGCCGCCGGAGAAAAGGGCGAAGGAGAAGTCGGAGCGCTGGTTGATGAGCTGGAACCAGATGGTGCCCTTGCCCCAGTCCAGGTAGTTCGCCGAGTAGTTGGCGTACTGATACTGCAGAGCCACATAAAAACAACAGCTATTCAGTTAAGCTCAATCATTGTGACGTGCACTCATACTGGCAATTGTCATGGAATGAAAATATTAATTCTTGGTTTGTTGTCCAGCCGACCTTGATAGGTGCCGTGCAGAGAAGAGGCTCGCCGGGGTACCTCGATGGGTTAGGGCACGCGCCCGAGCTGCACACAAACAAGAGGAAAGATAGGCATTGATCGATGTCAGAGGCTTCAAATTTCAGAAAGGGTCAGAAACAGAATTATTGGGATGTCAAGAGAAATTAAGCATAAGGTCTTACATGAAATCGGCTGGGGAGAAGACAGCGATCCAGTCATCAGTGGAGGGGTTTTCCGAGCCGAATTTCACCGTGACCCACACGGTGTCTTCGAGTTCGTCCTGTCAAAGGCAAATCCAAAAGTTGAGTAACTTGCTTTTTTTTGTGTGTGTTGGGAAGGATAGAACATTTGGTGCTTTATCCATACCCAACCACCATTACGAAATCATCTGGCTGTGTAGATACCGGAAGAAATTACAGTACACAGGAAATTACTACAAAGTATCTGCCAAACGCGAAGTCACAACATGAAACACTGATTATATTGAATGTTCACCCAAAAAAGTAGTAGTTATTTGAGTATAGTATGGAGATGATTAGCAATTTTCTGTTATGGTAAAGCCCGGCTCCATTACAACGGCAGACACATTCTTGCATGATTAATGCCAAATGGTTAAGTCTCACTTTCCAGTGCACTTTGTTGGCTCTCACGTGCAGCCAGTTTAATCAGTGAATCCAATGGCAACTATCAGTAGCTAAGATTTGTATATGAAGCACAGAATCGGGATAAATTGAGCGGGTATATATATGGTCAGAAGTTCCAGCAGCTGCTCTGCATTTGTCAGTCTATGAGTTCTAAATTACTACTGATGAGCAAGTGGCTCTGTCTCTGTTCATTTTGTATCGTCTGTAGTGTCGGTTCTAAACTCACTTGATCACCCAGTACAACTTACATTCTGTTCAATTCATTTAGGTACAGTGGGGTTTTGTCAAGCAGATGAACTGGTTCAAGGAATCAGTTCAACCCTGACCCACTTGCATCCCGACCAGTCGACCACAATACCGTGCATACTTCTTAAGTGGTAACTCGCAATAAGATGCCAACATATAAGATGCAAAGGAACAGTTACGCTATTTTGCTTGTTCTGCCTAACGGAATTTTCAGAAGCTGTGTACTCCTGAACCCGATATTATTTAGTCTGACAATAAATTACATATTGTATTGATCCCTGAGTTACAGACAAAGTCGGGAAGATGAATTATTACTTAGTCCAACAACAAGTTACACAGTGTACAGATTCCTAAGTTACAGACGAGTCAGGGAGGAGAAAGTTTCAAAGTTTCCTTTTATTTGCAATTTGTCATTTTTTCCTAACCAAACTATTTTCGATTTTGATTATGGAAAATGGCACGCCCATACAAACGTGTCCTCTAAATGCAAAAAAGAAGCTAGAAATACTCCCTCCGTTCCGGTATTCTAGTCTTATTAGAAACTGCAGCGCGACCAACGTGGAAGATTACTGGCTATTACTCACGTACTCTAATTGGCTGTTATGATTGCCAGCTAAGCCTGGTATTAAGGAGGTATGTGATCCGCACTACAGGAATGGCCGGCTATGCCGACGGCCACCACATACGCCGAGGGCTTTTTATCGGGGCCGTCGGCGTATGACCCGGCACGGCCAGCCAGCCCGCCAGACCCTCGGCGTATTGTTGCCGTCGGCGTAGCGAAGTCTACGCCGAGGGCAGCCCTCGGCATATATTTGGCCCTAGGCGTAGACAGGGCTACGCCGACGGCCACCCTCGGCATAGACATTTTTAAAATTTGTCTAATTTTGTAAAAATCATAACTAATTCATACAATGTCGGAAAAATGCGTATGAGGTATCAAAATGTTCAGAAAAACATTCTCTATCCGTTTATGTCAAAATCATACATATTTGAATCATGTACAGTACCATGTTAACATAGTAACAATTCAAACACTTTCTTATATGTCCTCGGGTTCCCGTTTTGGGCAGATGGCAATTTAAACGAAGTCAAAAAATCCCGCGGAGCCGCATGGCGTCATTTTATGTGTCCTAGTAACCACTCCAAAAGACGGAATTGGGATACGGCAGTTATTTTGGAATACCCTTCACGAACAGGGCTATCAAGTCCGGAGTTCTATGGCTTTTAGGGAAAATGAGTAGGAAACAGCCCGTGACACCGCATAGTTTGTCGGAACGAGACCATATTTGGCACGTGCGTGGTCCCTGAGATGGGAAGCAAGGCCCCGGAAGCAGATTTCCAATCCGACCCATGGGCGATGGTTTTTTCATTTTAGGGGTGCCAAAACGGGTTTTTTTTGTGAAGCAGCTACATGGGGCGTATTTTTGTATTGCGCGAGACCTCCGCGTAGTAGTAGGACACTGCCTCCGCACCATATATCACATGCCATATATGCGTGCTAGCTATTCGGGAATCCCTGCGGCTTCCCTGTCGTGTCCCGCCGAATCCGCAGGAAAGTGACCGGATTTGAACTAGGGGTACACTTTCCGTCGCTCAATAAATTCCGGGAAAAATGTTTTTAGATCTACAACACATTACTTTATGTGCTAAATTTTTTCCGTTTAGCGCGATGGTGAACGGGTGCACCAGCGCGCCCGGTACGGCCATACCACATCTCCGTGGGGGCCCGTTTTGGCCGGATGGCAATTTAAACTAAGTTAGAAAATCTCTTGGAGCCACATGGCGTCATTTTATGTGTCCTAGTAACCACTCAAAAAATTAGAATTAGGATACGACTATTATTTTGGAAAACCCTTCACAAACAGAGCTATCACGTCCGGAGTTCTATGGCTTTTTGGGCAAATGAGTAGGAAACGGCTTGTGACACCGCATAGTTTGTCGGAACGAGGCCATATTTGGCACGTGCGTGGTCCCTAGGAAGGAAGGCATGGCCCCGGGAGCGGATTTCCAATCCGACCCATGGGCGATGGTTTTTTCATTTTCGGGGTGCCAAAACGAGTTTTTTTTGTGAAGCAGCTACATGGGGCGTATTTTTGTATTGCGCGAGACCTCCGCATAGTAGTAGGACACCGCCTCCGCACCACATATCACATGCCATATGTGCGTGCTAGCTATCTGGAAATCATTGCGGCTTCCTGCGGTGTCCCGCCGAATCCGCTGGAAACTGACCGGATTTGAACTAGGGGTACACTTTCCGTCGCTCAATAAATTTCGAGAAAAATGTTTTTAGGTCTATAACACATCACTTTATGTGCTAATTTTTTTCCGTTTAGCATGTTGGCGAACGGTGCACCAGCGCGTCCGATACGGCCATTTCGCATCTCCCGAGGGGGCCGTTTTGGCCAGATGGCAAGCTGGACGTCATATTTGGATTACTCTAATTTTTAGGTTCAAATGATGATATGGATGTTATATTTAGATTCCTCTCATTTTTCTGATCGATTTAGACATATTATTTGTGGAATTTCGATTTTTCGATTTAAAGATATTAATTATTCAATATTAAATAGAAAAAACCAAAAAATAAAATCATTTTATTGTTATTTGAATTCAATATTATTATTCATTGTTACTTATATATTCATTGTTGTTTACTTAAGTAATTGTTTGGAATTCAAAATAAAGAGTTGTGACATCACGGTACAAGGGTTAATAGGGTTGATAGGCTATTATTATCAGTAAGGTGTCAATTCTTTAAGGGAAGCTCATCCGAATGGAACCAAGAAGTTAAGCGTCATTGAGGTTGGAGTAGTGTGAGGATGGGTGACCGGCTGGGAAGTTTAATCATGATTGTAATTTGACCTAGGATTAAGTGTACTTAGAGTTAAAAGTGTATGGGTGAAAGGTAAATAAGAAAAAAATGGTAAAAAAAAATTAAAATTTGAAAAATTTTAAAACTCTATGCCTACGGCAAAGCCCTCGGCATATAGAAAAAATTATTTTTTTTCGAATTTTTTTTTTTGAATTTTTTTTGGAAAAAAGAAAATTTAAATTTTTCAAATTTGTATGCCGACGGTTTTGCCGTCGGCGTAGCGTGCTACGCCGAGGGCCGGGCTACGCCGACGGCAATATTGTCTATGCCGAGGGACCTATACGCCGACGCCATACGCCGAGGGCTGCCGTCGGCGTAGCCTACGCCGAGGGCCAGACGTGGCTACGCCGAGGGCAGCTGGCCGTCGGCATATGCGTCCATTCCTGTAGTGCCGTCAGTTTAGCCCACCCCAATATTTTCGGTTTGCATGAGCGCGGTAGAGTTTGCATGCGCGCGGTAGAGAGAGATTAGTTCGCGCCAGAATTCTCGGACATGCGCGCACTTGCCAAATTTTTCCGAGTTTCCTTCTTCCTCCAAAGTTTCCTCGGCCGTGCCTGTTTCTTCTCCGCTCTCCCTCGAAAATTCCAAAACAGCGCGCGCAATTAGCGTTTGAGTTTAACAGCCGCGCCAAATTCCATCCATAAGTAGTCCATCAGATCGGAATGGCCGGTTCCAGTTCATCTCATCTCTCTCACTTTCCAACAATGGCGTCAGGCCAAGGTAGTTCCGCGCGGCGGCCTCGGCCGCTAGGTTTAGTTGGGCTACGGACATCAACCTTCGCGCCGCCACTCGTGCAGAGGAACCTGCAGCCCGTCGTTCCCCCGGGCAACCCTGTGCGCCGCGTCGGGCTAATGCGGCCGCACGGTTCCTCCCTCGTCGGCGGGATCAACACCATCTTCTCCGGCGGCTCCATGGCTGGGACTTCGAGCGGGAGCGGCGCAGGGACTTCGAGCGGGAGCGGCGTAGGGACAGCGAACGGGAGCGCAAGCGAGCCACTTCAGGCCGTGCGGCGAGTGGGACTGAGCCGTCGCCGGCAGTTATCTCGGGCAAGCAGCATCGTCACCGCGGACCCTCCGTTGAATCTTGGCGGCGGCTTCCGCATCGACACCTCTTCGGCCTTCTTCCAGCACGGCAGGAGTAGCGGCATGGGTGGCAATATGGGTATGTGCTAGATCGATTCACGTTCGCCCTCCTGCTCATGCACCACTCCATCCACGTCCATCTCCACGACGGCATGGCTGTCAACCTCCTCCACCGCATGGCCCTCCACCACCCCAACTTCTCCTTCCTCCAACTTGGCCATCACCGATCTTAGGTTGATGAAGGATTGGGTTTGCCATGGCTGGGGCTGTGGCTTTTATATCATGGTACAAGGATGTTTCTCCTCGTGTGAACGAAGTCAGGAATATGAACGTGAGTGAAGTCAATGAAGAAGAGGAAGGCCAGAGAACAAACACAGCAGCGCATCCGGCCATGCAAGTCTCTTTTCACATGTGCATGCAATGAAACCGTTTTACACAGCCTTAAAAAAAGGAGAGAGAGGGAATGTGGTGCGGCTGGGAGTAATTTTAGGAGGTGAATAGTTAGACCATTAATTCAAAGCGGGCCTTATTCCATGCATGTTTTGGAACAAATAGATTTTCGTTAGGAGACTAGAATACCGGAACGGAGGGAGTACCATTTTTGGGG
>NC_061508.1:21724422-21807967 GCF_022539505.1 Lolium rigidum
TGTCCGCAACGTCAAGTGTGGCCACAGGGCACCCAAGAACATGCTCGATTGCATCGCAAAATTTGTTGCACTCCGCTTGGATGAATACCCATTTCTTTTGAATTCTCACTTGGCCTTGATCACTATGAATTTGGTAGGGTGGGAACTTCCTATGCCCATAAAAATCCTTGGAAATCTTTCGGCAATGTAAATTATCATTTATGCTCTGCACCGCAAATTAGATCTTGGCTAATCGCCATCCAAGCATTACAAAGGCACGGTCTTCCTTGACTACGTATCCTCCGGTCCTTTTGCTTTTATTTTTTGCGGTTGCACCAGTGGAATCATTCATAGACGCATCATCCTCATCGTCGACATCATCATACATGGCGGTGACATCATCTATAGGGTGGCCATCTTACCCAAACAATATCTACACATCAATGTTGAAACCTCTCTATTGGGTATTTTGTTCGGTCCCTAACCAACGTCTATATTGCTAACAGCATTTGTGGTGTTATGCATGAAGGCCTCATCATCGTCGGATAGTAATCCTACACATAATTGGATATCACAAGCCATTTTGACATGCAAATGGACCGAAAAAGTGGAAGTTGCAACCATACCGGGTTCGTTGGTGTCGGGCTTGGACGTCCCTCGAATAATTTGCAGGGCACGGGCATGCTCGCCGATGGGATCACCCATGGCCTCTTGCTAACCGCCGGGCATAGAAGTACGATTGAGATCCAAGCCAGGCATTACCAGGCCTCCCTACAAGGACGAGACCTCTAGCGAAGATGATTGCGACCCGCCCAGTCAGGAGGGCACGGGGACGTGCACAATGGCGCAAGCATCCCCAACGTCGATGCCATCACCCGTGGTCGTAAAGGCGGCCTTGCGGCCGCGGACAAGACCGAGTTTGTTGAAGAGGCACTGACGGCAGCTTGGGAGGCGAAGACATAGGAATTGGCCTTGGCCTGAAGGACTAGGACGAGCTTGGCCTTTTCCATTGTTGCGGCGGTTATTGCTTTGGCCGCCCTTGCCTTCACGGGGTCGCACCGGGCGCTACGTTTCTTGGTCTCAATTGCTCCCTCCGTCAGTGTTGTTAACTCTTTGTTCAGCTTGGTCAGGGCCTTGCCTTTGCCATGGCGGAGGTGGTGGGGTATGGTCGATGTGGGCGGCGGCTTTGTCTAGGGTTGCCGTAGTTGCGTTGGCGTCATGAGGCTGTGGTGGGCGTGTCACTGGCGGGCAAGCCTGGGGAGGACCAAGGGAGACGCGTGCGAACGCGGGTGCTATCCGCGCCGACACATTTTCAGCCCAAATTTGGATCGGGAAGGGACTCCTCGCACGCCGCGATCCGTCTGGTTCAGGCCACTAGGTCTGACTTCTTTTGGGCTTGTGAACCGGCTTCGGGGTTGTAGGCAGCTGAAGCCCAAAAGAAGTGTCCAGCTTGAAGCCAGCTTAATTTCACCGTGAAGCTCCAATCCTGTGTATACCCAGAAACTGCTCTGGACCAGTTTCTGGCCGTTTCCCGAGCTTCTCCACGGATAAACCAAACGCTATATGGCACTACCCCTTTAGTTCCCATTAATTACACCAAACTGCCACCGCAGTCAACCCAAGCGACACTCTGTTCTCTCCCTCCCGTCCACTTTCCCCCTGTGAGAAACGAGTGTGCCATGTAGGGTCTCCGCCGCCGGCCAAATATCTCCGCCACTGGCCGAATACTTCGTGGCTCGCCCGCATCTTCTCCGTCTATCCTGCCTCCCGCCCGCCTCCTCCGACCTCCGCCGGTCGTGGGCACGCTGCTGAAGCCTGGCCCGCCCGCCCGTCTCCCTAGCTCGCCCTCATGATCCACTCCGGCGTGATCTGCTCCGCCTCCGCCGAAGAGCCCAGGATCTCTCCCAGCACATGAGGCAGGAGCCCGCCGACCGACGTGACCTGCTCTGCCTCTGCCAGGCACGCGGAGCAACTGCCCTGGCTCGATTGGAACACACAAGCGTCCGATCCAGTTCACCAGGCCAGCTCGCGTCTGTCTTCCTGTTAGCATAATCTTTGATTTCTTTTAGCTGGGGCGCTGCAATCGGATGCTGGTACAGCTTAGATGCACATACACGCATGTTTAATGGGTGAATGGTGGTCTAGATATGCGCATGGATTTTTCCTCTGTTTATTTTGCCCCCGTTCCTTAGATATGATTATTGCTTCCATGTTGTAATATACAGTCTAGATTATTTATTGCCCATTGATAATGATGTTACGAATTGAGCTGGGCAAATTTTGTATTTAAGGGTGTTTCAGACTTTTAACAACTTAACACACAAATAAGCTAAAATGTCACAAGCCCAAAAGAATAGGAGGAACAGTTTCTGAGAGCTTCTCCTCACCACAGTTTCTACCCACCATTTTTCATAAGCTGGCTTATGCATAAGCCTAAGCCCAAAAGAAGTCACCCTAGGTCAGCTATTTGAGAGGGGAGTTTTTGAGAGGCTCGGGGCTTTGACATTTAATGGTTGAGCAATATAGCAAACTCAGAACTGGTTGTTCTCACACAAATTCTCACACTGAAAACTTAACTGTTTTTCTTCACAGTGAAGCTCAAAACTGAAATGTCATATAGCCTAGCATGACAAACTCCACACTCGAACACAAAACAGACGATAACCGATTCTATATAGATATACTTGGCATTAATACACTTCAACTACCGGTACATTTCTGTTTGACAGTGCACAAATCTGGGCGTACACATACTCTAGGTGTTACATTTCATCCTGAAGCTCTAAGCCTCTGACGCTCTACTCGCGTGGTAGAATAAAATGAAACCATCATCTGGGCGTCTCTATACATATTGCAGCCATGTGAGGAGCCGTAGAGAACATGCTCGACGACAAAGGATCCCAACGCGCCGGAGGTGATGAGCGCACGATCAAACGCTCCATTGGGTCACGCTCCCCCGCCAGCTTTTCCCTCCAGGTGCTTCGCAGGGCCTTCAGCTTGTCAGCCACCTGAGTCATGGAAGGCCTATCTTCACCACTGGCGGCCAAGCACATCCTCCCCAGCTCAGCGACTTCTCCCAGCATCATCTCCATACCAGCATGCACTATGCTCGCGTCTAGCATGCGCTCGAGATTCTCCTCCTTCATGGCGAGCAGGAAGGATGACACTATGCTCTTGCCTTCCTTGGGTCCGTCATTGTAGATCGCCGTCTTCCCAGTGATCAGCTCCAGTAGCACAACCCCGAAGCTGTAGACATCACTCTTCTCGGTGAGCTGCCGTTCCTGCAGGTATTCTGGGTCCAAGTAACCCAAGGTGCCCTGCACCATTGTCATGAACTGGGCCGCATCCTTGGGGAGCATCCTCGATGCCCCAAAGTCGGTCACTTTCGCCATGTAGTTGTCATCCAAAAGAATGTTCATGGACTTAACATCTCCGTGGACTATAGGGTGGTTTGTGGACAGGTGCAGATAGGCCAGTGCTTCAGCTGATTCTTGAGCGATCCTGAGACGGGTATCCAGCGACGGAGATGTTCTGTTATGATGGATAAAGTCAAAGAGAGTGCCGTTCGAGATGTATTCATAAACCAGTATGGGGACCTCCACCTCCAAGCAGCACCCTAGAAGCCTGACCACATTCCGGTGGTTGATCTGTGAAAGTATAATAATCTCCTGCACGAATTCATCGGTTTCAGCCATATTCATGAGCTTTGAACGCTTCACCGCTACTACCCTGTTATCCTTGAGAATGCCCTTGTAGACAGTGCCGTGAGCCCCCTTGCCCAGTTCTCTGCTCTCGTCAAAATCGTTCGTAGCCTTCTTTAGATCTTCTTGCGTAAATATCCTCAACGTATCAACTTGTCTTGACATAATTTGGTGATATAATATCTGGCCACCATTCTGATCGAAGAATCTTTCTTTCTCTTTAGCCAGCTTCTTTTTCTGATACTCAGATCGTAGAGCCAAGATGCAAACCATGAGGAAGACAACACAGAAGCATATGCCTGAAATAATTACGGCTGATTACCATCAGTTCAACTAGCAACATTGCCAATATTTGGCTAAAAAGTAATGCAACATGTGCCATAGACGGGATTTACTTGGCTACATGACATGCACACAAACTGTAGCTAGAAACAAATAACTTGCATAAGAAGGCCAAAAGAGCTATCTGTTTACTATTAAGGTGTGTGCACAACCAGTGTGCAAAATATTGTGACTGATAACTAAACTATCCAATTACCTATGACCATCTTCAGAGCTTTGTTTGGATCAGCTTGAACACAGGGTATGATTTTTGGATCGTCGCTCCTCAATCCTGATGGGCATGAACATGTGTAGCTTCCCTCGGTGTTTCTGCATTTACCTTTGCAGGGATAAAAGGGCTGGTTTGGAGGTTCGCACTCATTGATGTCTGTGGTTTCAAGGATGTGAGGGGAATTACAACATGAATCAACACAAACCTCAACAGTAGAGTTAAATAAATAGAGTATATGTGGACTTCTGGTGATGCAAATGCGTACCTTGGCACCCTCCTGGTAGGTAGGGATTACCCTCATAGCCTTGAGTGCAGTTGCACCGGTAGCCAGGGCCATTGGACACATTAACGCATTCACTGTACATGGCTTTGCATGCGTACTGTGATCCCATCTTGCTGGCTTCCAAACAACTTCCATTACCAACTACCCAATCGAGTACCAAAGGAACCCCATCTGTATATTCACTGGCGAAATTTTTAGAGCTAACATATGAACGATCAAACTTGAACCAGTCCTCCTCAACAACGAATGAGTAGCTGCAAGGGCTGAAAGACTGGATGGTGGAGTTGTCTACTAATGGTGAGGATGTGGTTGTAAAAGAGCTAATGTTTCCTGGAAAGGAGGTCTGGCAGCAACCCATGCCAAAGCACTCGGTGCTGTCATCCACGCTACTTGCGTCAGTGCAGTATGAATAGCATGAGTTGACAGTAAGGAAGTCAAGCTGGTTCTTTCCCTTGGTTGTTCCCATGATAAATGCAAAAGTATCACACCCGATTGCAATCAACTTGTTCTTGGTGCCAGAAACCTTATGAAAAGAATCAAGATTTAAGCCTTCCAAGCCACTAGTGCTATTGGTGCCATTGGTGTACTTGCATTCCCATGCTATGTGTGGGTTCTGAACGCGAATCTCACCCAGGATAAGATTGATGTCCAGTATCCTAACTTCAGTTGAGGCTAGATATGCCCCACTCTCATTGCAGGCGACATTAAAGGGTTCTTGGAAACAGCCTTTTCCAGTGCCAAAAGGGTATGGGATGCTGATGTTGCCACACTTATCTAGGCAGTCAGGCCTTGCCCTGTTGATGCTGCCAGAGGACCCAGATCCATAAGCGGTGGCAGTAGTATATTGCAAGGTTAGCGTGGCAGCGACAAGCAGTAAGAGCTTTTGAACTGCAGGGAATGACAGAAAAATATCATTTATATATTGATCTATCTGTTCTGGATGCATACTATAGGACAGTAATTGATATGAAAATGCCAAATATAGCATTTTTCGAACAGGAGGATAACCCCTAGCCTCCGATGGATGTACACAGCCATACATTACTAAAGAATATTTGCTTCCTCTTTCAAAATATGCCAAAGACATTTCTCCAACCCAAACAACATTTTGACCCTACTAGTTGGTTAAGAATTTGATCCCACTAGTACACAAATCTTTTGACCTAACAATATCTGTATCAGATGAAGAAATAAAGTTAATGCATGTCTTATAAAACAACACAAACTGTGTATGTCTCTCCTAGAATCCTAGTTACTCTCCGATTTCAAGTTTTCTTCTGCCACATAAGAATATAAGTTCAAATTTGATCTGATAAGAACAGCAAAAAGATAGGAGAATTCACAACTCAGTATACTCCATGTTTCTTTATGATCTCATTCTAGAAAATGTCGGAAAAATACTACCTCCAATGAAAGAATAGAACTTAATAGCTTCTATAAGTTTGTGTCTTTTGGGGCTTTTCTATGCAACTTTTCAGATGAAATATAGTATCTACTAATTGTTTATTGGTACCGATCTAAAGAGCTTAACTACAGAATCAAATGGACAAACATATGCATAAAGCAAAACTAGAAGTAACTTGTGTGTTGCTATTCGTGTATAGAGTGTAGACCTACATTGGCACATTGGGTGGTGGGGATAGGACAAACAATATTCTTGCACAGCACAAACGCACACAACACACATGTTTTATTCATTTGTATTGGATGGAATTTTTCTATTGACCGAGCACCACTTTTCATGTTTTTGTTGCATTTAACATCTAGAAACAAAGAATTTTGAATAATAATCTTTGACACAACTGAATAACCCTGCATTTGCCGGTGTAAAACATCCTATTTCTTCCATGCCACTGATTTCACATCCAGGGCAGTAATTAAAAATCCACTCTAATCTTTTGGTTGAGTGATGCAAAATGTACAAATTATCGACAGTGTGTGCTGACAATAAACGCTCCAGGAAAAATATTAAAAAGGTTTCGATCAAACGAGCTCCTAATGTTTCCAAAGGCTTGCAGCCTTGCAGTGCATCAACGACAGAGACGAATTCCGCAGCAGCAAAGGAAATCGCATCTAAGATAGTGCATCGTGCGACTAGGGTTTGCCGTACCTCACATGTGCTGGTAGCCCTGAGCCGTAGTACGATGCCGGCGGCGGCGGCGCTGGTGGCTGGGGAACCATGGCGAGAGGTGGACGAGGACCCCTTGCGAGCGGGCCTGTCCGTTGGCGTCAGGCATCTCGACGGCCTGGCATACTGGGCCTGGGCTGGTTGAGAGAATTTGGACGGAGCACCGCATACGGATACTGTCTTCTCTCTCTCTCTCCCGTTCAATTCTTCAAAAAATTACAAATTTAAATGTTCTTTTCTCGAAGCACATTTCAGAAAACGTGTCTTTGTAATACATATTCTAAGTATAAGCGTGTTTGAAATTTTTGCAGGACCGCAGGTGCAAGACAAAACTAGCCAAGCTTCATGTGTGTGAAAGCTATCCCAGTACTTATTTCATGATGATAATAATGATGTGAATTCATCGCTGGAACATGAATTTCCGTGAGAAAACCTTTTTTGATGGAAAAGGCTACCGTTCACTCGGAAGATCGCTCCCTGGGTCACTCCACTCATATTGTACTCCTTCTCATTTCCTTCCCTTCTTCTTAGTCTCTCCCCCCCACGACCACGCCAGTCAGGTCCTAAAATTTCCATCGCGCTCCTATCGTCGAGATCTGACGTTCCTGCTTCGTATCCATACCCGACATCCTCCGCCCCCGTCATCGCCGTGCTTCCCTGCAATCAGCGCCCTCCTGTCATATTGGTCGGCCTTCGAGGTGTTCTCGAGTTATAGCTCGAAATCAGCGGATTCCACCTAGTGAACTCAAGGGAAACAAAGGAGTACCATTTGGGATGAGTCCTTGCTTCCTAGACAGTGCCGAAGGTGCTTTGGTGAGCCTGATTTTTCACCCGCGATCCCGATCCCGATCCGACGAAGTAGATGCTCTATCCAAGGTTAGTTTTCTTGGATTTCTGATGCTGCATGAGTGTTTTTTGAAATGTTACACACTCGTGTGTGCGTGTGTATGTGTGTGTGTGTTTTGCTACAAACACACGAGTGAGTTGTTGCAATGATTCATTCTCCTAATCTTGCTTCAATGCTGCAAATGTTTTAGTGAATAGCTGCAACTGTTGTCATCTCATGTTGCGTAGGTGTGTTGACTTTTATCGACGGATGGAGATTTGCTTCATGCACTTTTTTTTGCTAGATAGGTGTTTCTAAATGCTACCATGACTTTTGTACAGTTCTGACCCACCACGAAATAAAATAATGCAGCGGCGCTCCAACAGCAAAAAAAAAAACTTTGCTATGCTAGTGAGAGATATGTTGCAGTGCTCAAATGCACGAGATTCGCTGCTTTAGTGACTTCCGACGGTAGAGGATCCAAGGGATGGAATCCCCTGGTGGCCAAGCTAGCCCCTTTCCATTAGTTTCTCGACGAAAGTAAAAAAAGCTTGTTAGATATAATAATTAGAAAAAAGGGAAACCCGCTATGAGTGTTTGCCCTCGAGTACTCCTATGATACAAACCCTACTCTATAGGGTAGCTGCAACCATAAGTGTTCCTTTTAATCAGCAACCATAACAGCTAAGAGTACAGATTATACTACAAGCCAACACAAGTGGAAAAATTCTCGACTACAACACAAACACACAAAGGAAAAAAACAAACACATGTTTTGTTTACTTAACATGGTTTGATCAGCCCACGAAGAGGTTAGATGGCGCCATGGCGGTTCCTCGCAGAAGCCACAAGGTTAGGAAGAAAAGAGATGAATGTGTTCATTATCCCGTTTCATAGAATGAAACTGAAGCCACTGAAATCTGAAGAGGTAAATTAGTTAGGATTAATTAGTTATAAGACAATGACAGATTTGTTTGTAGCTTTTGTTTGACTAGGTGCCCAATACTCGGCGATCGTTCCAAGTGGCATGCCTTACTTGTCCCACCAGCTGGAAGCCCCAGAGTTTTTTTTAGAACAAATTGCTCCTTTAACCACTAGTCGACCATCAAGGTTTTGACGACTCATTCCTGCTATTTTAATTCGAATATGCCTCGGTTGAGAGATAATCATGTTTTTTTTTTTGGGGGGGGGGGGGTTCACTTACTGTAAACTGCATGATGTTGTACAGATTCATATTTTTTCAACTGAAAAATGATTTCACTCACACAGCCTTTCTTTTATGGTTAATTGGAGATAGATAGAGAACATAGACTAGAGGTTGATGATAATGTCCAAGGATCGAGCCAGACGCTTGTATCTAAGACCCTTTGCTAAAGTGTTATGTGATTTACTCGTCAGTTTGGAGATGGCTAGACTTTTTTTTTTTTGAAATAAACCACCATATATTAAGACCAACAGGCCGCCTCATTAAAAACCTTCCAGCCCCCTTCGGTACCCTGGAAGGAAAAGAGTGCGTCAGAAACCTGTTGGCCTGAAGCCAAGTCAATTACAATCCTGGGCGATGAGCTCCGACACGCAGGAAGGGGCTTCACCACGCAGGAGACTATCAAAGCCGGACTTTCCTAACTGTGCCAGCACATGCGCTGCACCATTACTAACCCGATCTACCTTACAAATGGATATGCTACCAAAGACTCTAATAAGGTCACGAGCTTCATTACAGAGAGCCCAGCCACTCGACAACTCCTGTCCTGAACTAGATATGGCTTGCACAGCTCGGAGACAGTCAGATTCAACAATGGCCTGATCACATCCAATAGATATAAGGTGTTTGATCCCAGCAATACATGCTTGCAGCTCGGCCTCCTCGGCGCTGGCGCACGCCTGAATATGTTTCCACTCCGTAAGGAGATGGCTAGACTTTGTTCCGGTAAAGTGATTGTTTGCTTGTTTGCCGGCCTTATGTCTGAGAAGGCTACCGGAGACAAAATCTAGAAGGTGAAGGAATATATCGGCAGCGAAAGCAAGAAGAGTAATGCCACTACAAAGGTGTTCGTAGCAGATGGCTATAATCTCTTCAGGTTGTGTGTTCGAGATGTTTGTTCATCTATCTTTAGTGGGTTTTCTTGCAATGTGGTGATTTGAGTGAGTTGGTAGGTCTGCTTAGAGAGCCGGGAGTTGCTCAGGGCTAACCTGCTTGTAGTTTTGTTGTGACGATTTTCGCCAGATTTTTAATTAATTAACTGGATATTCTCTTCTACTTAGTTGATAGTTTGGGGAAAAGAGTTGCCCCGTTTCAAAAAAAAGTCTACGTACAAAATTCTCTTACCTGTCACCGTGAGCCATGGCCAATCCATGTATGGAGTGACCGGCCGCCGGGTTCGTCTAGAACTCCCTCCACCTGTGTATGTGCGTGATCGCTGTGAGAAAAGCGAACTGAAAGCTGGTGAAAAGACAAATTGCGGCAAAAGAAATTCACCTGAAATAAAAGGAGGGAACTTCTGCTCCAGGATCCGGCTTTCTTTTCCTAAGGCACCGAGCCTCTGAGAGTGATCTTCCCCAACCGGTTGTTTTATGGAGAGCATCATCGAGCATATATGTGGCTACAGCTCCTGCCAGTGGCGCGTCTGGAACGAGTCAAAACACATAGCGCATGGTAGACTTCGTCTTCCTCTGTTCAAAGAATAAGAGACTGCCCATCAAGTCTTTGTGATGTACTCTTCGTTGGTTAAGGAAAAAATATCATCAAAAATATTATTACCTGAATTTCATTTCCCTGTCGAGATGTGTCACACAGTACAGGAAGAGATATGGTTGCCCCAAAGCATCACCCGAGCTTTGTGATCACTGTTTTTGAACTTATGGGACCAGAGAGAGAGGTCCTCAACTATCCCAGAGAGTTCATGGCATCCCAGAGTCTCCACACGATGGAGATCATTGCAAACGGGCATATGTCGTTGTGAAGCAAGGCGTGGCGACTGCGTGTCCACGTGTCTCCTTGGTCGCCACTCTGCAAGTCAGGTAATGTATTCGTCTAGTTAATGTTTGATGCTCCATTGGATGCCACTCTACAAGTCAAGTGCAAGACCGATAGACATAAACCGCGGGGAGTTGTCCATCATCTTCTTTCACATCTAAACATAACCAGCTGAAATAAGAATCTGAACTCTTCAACTGCTTGCTTGTTTTTACTTGACGTCGCTGTAGTGAGCCGAGAAAATCACAAGTCACTCCAAGTTGCCAATTGGAGCACATTGTGGGATTCGAAATCAGTGGGCAAGGCTGTCGCTAACAATATATTTCATTTCCTTCTAAAAAATAAGATATTTCCCAAATTTGCTGTTGGCTTATTTGTTCTGTTTTTATCATTTGCTCATAAGTTTTTAAAACGGAATCAGCCTTATCTGTCAAGGCTCTCAACAATTAACAGCAGCAACTAATCGGCGATAAAAGGTGGGTTGACTATGAACTAGGTGTACTGATGTACTAGATGAATTATTACTAATTTCAAAATTAGTTCCTAAAAATATTAAAATTAGAAAATCTGAAATCTATTGACAATATTGATGACACAAGTTGTTTGTTGACAAACTAAACTCGTTTTGTATAAACTAAGAGGTGTGCTTCGGTGCGCACCCTCTCCAAACTCGCGACTTATCGCCGAAGGGGTACGGTGGTCCCGATTTTGTTTTTTTTTGCTGCCCGCCGAAACCCATATCCAAGCCCAGTGCAAGACTCGTATGGGTATACAGGGCCTGGACGTATCTATACGGACGACCCCACGTGGGTGGGTCCGACGTGCTAAGCTAATCACCGTGATTAGCTCCCATTGCATGCATCGTTTTCATCGGCACGTACTGGAGATCTGATCGAGCTGTTCCGGCGGTTGTTGCCGGCACGTCCGTCGCCGCCGGTGGTTGTTTCGCATCTCGACGCCGCCGACCGCGCGCGAAGCCCCCCCGCAGATCGACGACCTTGGAAAGGCGCGCCACCGGCTCGGCATCTTCCCCGCTAGGGTTTAAAATCACAGGTACCATGACTTCATCTTGTAGCATAGTAAGAGGACACAATTCTGCCGGTTTTCAATTCTAATTATGGTCCAATACTACAGAATATGGAGAACTCTATATCTGGTATGATTGAGAAACAAAACGAGTACGTCGGCTATAATTCCGATGACTCTGAAATGGAGGAAAATTTGCAGCACGAAGCCGGCTGGAGCGAAGACGAGTTTGATGTGAGCCACTATTTTTCATTTCGATTACCGACGATCCAGACATCATCAAATTATATATGGTTCCTCATGTCATAATTTATGCAGATTGCGTACGATGAATTTGATAATGATGACAACCATGGTGAACACACCGACGATCAAAATGATGAGAACCATGGTGAACACACAGACAGTCTAAATACTAGTGAGGTATGTGTAGTGACTCATACAATGACATAAAATGATGCATGAAATGATGGCAACTGTAAAATTTACGGTTACTAAATTTCGCAATGCATTAATAAATTTCAGGCACAATTTGACACGCAGCTTGAGTACGACTATTACGGTGAATCTGACTTGGACACGGGCCACACAGATGATGTGGAAGGTGCATCGGTTCACGAGGATTCTGTTGACATGAGCCAGGTTGTTATCTCTTTTTTATCAGTCTTATATAGCTGGAACACATAAATTTATAGTTTTAATTAATGCCTACGTTTTCTACTTGCAGGCGACGCCAAGCGCTAGTCAGCCTGAGAAACCACAGAAAGGTATCAATGGCAATGAATATCCTGATAGTGATCGGGATTTATACTGGATGATAAAAGAGATGACTTTTATTTCTGAAGCGGCAGCATATTCTTTCTACAACAGATATGCTAAAGATTATGGGTTCAGCGTCCGGCTTGACCAGGTTAAGCGGTTTGATGATGGAGTAATTCGGTTAAGGCGTTTTGTGTGTTCCGGACAGGGCGGACGTCCCAAAAACCAATCGACCATGGAAGGTCGTGTATATAGGCACGGACACTGAGTCTCGGCTGCGGCTGCAAGGCACGTTTGGTGGTCAAGTTTGATGGAAGAACTGGTTTCCGGGTTGTTGAAGATTTTCGTGACAAACATAACCATGACCCGAGCTGAACCATGTCGGACTCCGTTTCTTCGGTCACATAGGACGATCAACGACGCGCGAGAGATCCGAGATATTATCAATGTGATCCATGGGGATCGGGAAGCACCTCATTATGAGAAAATTCATTGCGAGCTCCGGTTCATTTGCTTGGTGTTGGATTCACAAGAAAGGATTTGTACAACATGTGCTCTAGGGAGAGGAGGAGGCTGCTTTTCGACGGTGACGCTACCACAGCCATCCGCATTATGTCAAAGAGGAAAAAGAGGGACCCTGAATTTTTCTTTGAATATGACGTTGATGAAAAAGGCCGTCCGAAGCACATGTTACGGTGTGATTCCCGATCACGTAGGGATTACCGGGACTACGGAGATGTGCTTGGTGTTTGATAGCACATACAAGATGAATAAATATAAGATGCCATTTGTTCCTTTTGTGGGCTTGAACAACCACCGTAGGACAACGGTTTTTGGGTGTGCCATCCTTTCAAGTGAGAATGAACAAACATATGTTTGGCTTCTAAAGACTTTCCTCAAAGCGATGTGTCAACAAAAGCCAAAGGCGAGTAATCACGGATGCGGATGCCGCGATGATCGCCGCAATCGGCGAAGTATTTTACGGTGTGTCGCATCGCATCTGCAGCTTCCACATTGAAAAAAATATGGAGATGCATCTACCTAACAAGTCACTGAACGAGTTCAGGACTCTTTTGTATTACACCACCTCAGAGCAAGTATTTGAGGAGCGATGGCATGCATTTTACAGAAAATGGCAATCCCCAAAAACCAGAACATGGATGAAGAGGATGTACACCAAGAGGAAACTTTGGGCTGCGAGCGTATCTCTCTCAAGGATTCCGGTTGGGTATGAAAAGTAACCAGCGGAGTGAAAGTTTAAACTCTTGTACGCACCTGCACCTAGATGGGGAAATGACAATTGTTGATATGATTATGCACTACGACAACGCAATTGTCCGTCTCCGTGAGAACGAAGCCCACGACGAGTGCACGGCTTCACAGACTACACCGGTGGCAATTACTAATTTCAGAGAACTAGAGGTTGCTTGCTGCAAAAATCTTCACTCTCGCTGTGTTCTATATTATTCAAGGTGAGCTTTCAAAGATTGGCGGCATAGAGATCTTAGAAAAAATGCAGGCAGGAGACTCAAACATCTTTATTGTGGCATGGGGGAATCATGTAAGGACCAGGTTCTACGTGGAATATAGACCCAAGGAGGCAGAAATTATAAGGTGCAGCTGTCAAAGGATGATTAGAAAGGGGATACCTTGCAAGCACATACTGCATGTGCTGCATTTCTTGAAATTTACTGAAATTCCACAATGTTGTGCTCTACGACGATTCACAAAAAATGCCAGGTTAGGGTTGCCAGCTAAACGCACCAGCGACATGTTTGGGTGGGGTTGGTGCAGGGCAGAGGAGCGGATGAAATACAGCAGGATGAATATTAAGGTATCACAGGCTATGCATATTGCATTAAATAATTCAGAGGAATATGATCTGTTGAACAGTACCATTGATGGCATAATTTCTAGAAGAGAGGGGTATGCTAAAGGTAAAGCATATGGTCCCCTCAGGTCGGTGCATGAAAATGAAGATGCTAGTGGACCATGCGATATTGTTGTTGGTGATCCTTTGAAAGTGTCCACTAAGGGTGCACCTAGGCAAGAAGCGCAGAAATCTCCAATGACAAAAAATGGAAGACCACTAGGACACAAGGAACGCAGGGTGCGAGTGTGCGGGGCATGCCAAGGAGAAGGGCATAACAGAAGAAACCCAATGTGCATATTTCATCCGAAGTAAGTTTTTACTGCCATTTTGTTTCATATATTTTAAAAGATTCATATGAGTTGTTGTGTAATTTTATGTCCGTGAACATGTGCGGGAATGTGCTTGCAGCGGGAAGGGTAGTTCTTTCATAGTTATCTAAAGGGAAGTAAATTTCCTTAATTATGAATGGGACGACTATAGCTTTGTATTTGATGGAGTTGTTAATGTTTGCAACGTACTTGATGTTTTTATTTTGTACTCGATGTTCTTAATTCTCTGGTGTTCTTTTGTAAAAATGGCAAAAGACATTATATATTGTGAAGTAGGCATTTCCTTATAATCATCATAACATGCATGTACAAAGATAAAAATAATTGCATACTTTCGATAATGGGAAATAAAATCAATGTTACAAAATTTTGTACATAATCATAACCGAATAAATATTGTTTACAACCGAAGACAATTAAAAATTCAATATTACATGTGTCCGGAAACCTTCTGCGGGAGCAAACCGAACAGTCACACTATCAAATTTATATTTTCCTGGTCTTTGCTAGCAATCTCACTTTGTTTTTCACGCTGTCAAGAATGTTGTGTGGTGATAAAACAATGTTTGCAACTGTACTTTCTCTCGATTCATCGACTGTGGCCTGCCAAAACATTATAAGGTGTTATACACATGGCTTGTTAACATTGTTAAAATTAACCGAGTGCATGGAACATAGTATAGCCAACCTGAGAAACCGGGCAAGTCATCTGATCTCCGTCCCGGTGCTCCATACATTGCAATACCCATAATCCGCATGAATTGCTTTGGTATATAATGTGACAAAATTTAGAAGTGTCCGCATATACAAAACCGACTTTCTTTATGTGTAATGCAATATAGGTACTTACGTATCGGTTTGCTTAGGGATGTCATAGCTTTTAATAGGCCATTCGTCGACATCAGGATATTCCGTGTCACAAGTATTGTTTGCTTCTTGTATGTCCTGTGAAATTTGCTCAATCTACGAAACAACAAATATATTACTGCTACGGACATGACAAAGTACACAAAGACATGTATGTAGAGAGAGTGTAATACCAAGTCTTCCACAACTGATTTTGACAGCCCTAAAACAAACAGAGGATCAAGGACCTGGAATTCCTTCTTCTTTGTATGCATGACAACAGTTATGTAATGAGTTTTCTGTATGTTCAGTGCGAAAAATGTCTACAAGAGAAGGAAAAAACTTTGTCAATTATCATATTGTTTTATTCTGATTTCGCATGAAACATTGAAAGAAAGCTGCATGTTACCTTCTCACGCTTGAAATATTCATCCATAACCCTACCTAAGGCTCCTGGTCTTGTAACTACCTCATCTATATTTCTAATATTGTATTTTTTTCGTATTGTTTTTCTCGCTTGTTCAATGAGATAGTTTGACCTCCACGCAGGAAGTAACATTCGATCAGACCCAACACGGAGAGACAAATACCCAATAGCAGCATCAATAATCTGATAGCAACAACAATATTTTCAAATTCAAATAGTTTAATTACGAGTATAACGCAAACTTTTGGTTTTGAAGACTTACATCATCAGATAGCCATTCGTGCGCAAGAACGACGTTAAGCTTTTCTGAAGACAAGCTGGCGCCATATTCATTCTTGTACACTCCTTTAGATGCTTGTTTTGGTAGCTTGGATATTGTTTTAACATATAAAGCGGCAGCTTCTATTTCCTGCTGTGTTGGCACTGCCGAAGATACCCCAACTTCATGTTCTGCAAACAACCCTGATGCACATAATAGTAATAACATATGTGTTACAGGTTGCAGACATCATTTATTTGCCAACAAAGAAATAATGAATAAATGGTGTTACCTTTCTTTACACGGCTTTGCCGTTTTGCTCTAGGTTTCGCGACCACATATGGTGATCCATATTTTTGATTCGTCGTCCGTTTCCTTTTCCCTCCAACTTGTACCGCCGCTGCGTTTCTCCTTCTACCATTACTATTTGCACACTTTGCTTTGTATTGCCCTTCTTCCTACTAGCCTCTCGTCCCATTGTTTCAACACTATGAGTACCCATAACTTCATGTTCACCGTCATGTAGGTCATCCTTACATCCAGCATTCACCTTGGTGGTAGATCTTGCGAAAATGTCATCCGGTATATCCGAGGATGATGCCGGTTTTGTGGTATCATTTAAGATAAAAGGATTATCTTGTGTACCCTCCGTGTTACCGAGGTTTCCTGGTGTGACGTACACATTACCTCCTGCCTCCGGCACCCCATTATGCTTAGGAGGTGTGACAAACTTACCAGAATTCTTTGTTAAATTGCTAATTAAAGCATCTAACTCGTCAGAACTGTTCTTGTACATGAATTCTTTCTTAGACGAATCATCGATGTGATTAGAAGTCTCTTCTTCCTCATCTCCTCCTTTCCCTGACTCTGATCCTTCAACCGGTTTGTACATGACACCATTCTTATTTAGCATTTTTAGGACTTCCTGCAAAACAAGTAGTACCATAATTATTCATTACGATAATGTAATACTTTCGTGTTTGTAAAATGTATGGCTCCTCACCTCTGCACATCTCTTTGGTACAAGTGCTAATTGTTTGTCAATGTGATCCGTCAGTTCCTTCTTCAAACTTTCCAATATTATGTCCTTGTTACTAAGCCTCTGTCTCGAACGTGCCGAACGTGACTGTTCACCATTCTGCGATGTGTTTTGCTTTGTTTGCGCTCTGGCATTGGCTTGAGTTGTAAGATCATTAATAATCTGCATGTCAAATTAAAAACAAATGTCATAAATTAATATAACAACACAACGTCGACTATGATATAATGTAGCTAGAAGTAGTGATAAAAACAAAACCTTCACTTTGCCTCTTCCACGACCATTTGCATAGTCGTACTGCGACCTCCTTTCCGCTTTCGCTTCAGTCCAGTTTTTCATTAGTGGCCGAATAGACTTGTGTGGAATATACGTAGGATCATCGACGACTACCACCTTTTCCCAGTATAGTAGCTACAAACAACACATTTTAAATGAAATAAGTTTCAAATTGTCACATACATCAAATATAGTGCTAATCATGTTTGCATACCTGAGTGAGACAAAGATTTCCAACCGGCCATCCCCTACCTTTTGATGCTGATCTTGTGTAAGCAGACAAATTATCAAGGAGGTAACGCAGTGTGAAGTGATTCCAGTTAATGTTAAACAGTCTAGGAACATCCTCCACTAAACAGTAGTGATCTCTATCGTCTATTTTTTGGCCAGATGGCGCAAGAACCGTGTCAATTAGCACAAGCACTGCTTTCCGCACAAAGTCATCATCGGAAGCTTTCTCTCTCTGTATGTCAGCAATCAAGTCAGAAATAACTAGATTTCCACTAGACTTGCTGAGATAACTAGGCGGTATTTTCCTTCTACTTGTTAGACATTCTTGATCAATTATATCAAAAGCGGAATAACCCTCATTACGTAGACCATAAATGCATTCTATGTCTACGAGAGGTTGCGATTATCGCTCCTGCCTTGTCTTGTACGACGAATGTCTCAGTTTTAGGATCATATAGCTCTATCATAAATCTAATCATATTTGTGCGCGTGGCGAAGGCTGGCAGTTGCAACATCGTCCGCAAACTAGTAAAGCTAAACCTCGCACGTTGAGGTCCTGAGAAAGTGGCTACGAGATCCGTCCACAATGTGTAGTCACAATAGACCGGGCCATCTAATTCATCCATTCTGCAAATAACATATACAAACAAC
Organism: Lolium rigidum; assembly: GCF_022539505.1. Taxonomy (NCBI): domain Eukaryota; kingdom Viridiplantae; phylum Streptophyta; class Magnoliopsida; order Poales; family Poaceae; genus Lolium; species Lolium rigidum. The sequence goes on from NC_061508.1 coordinate 21,742,586, forward strand.
AATTATTGCCGACATAGAAAATCTCCTAACCATCTACAGCGTAAATGTCAACCTAAAACTTACACGTCCGGCAAAGAATGAAGGTTTAGATCAAGCGCACTCTAGATCAAGTGGGCGAAAGGATCGATGATAAACGAGATTGCAAACGCGCGCACTGGAAGGCTGGAACACGGATGTTGCCGTCGTTAGATTGAGCTGTAGGCTCCGCCGACGAAAGGACTCCTATCTTCTCCGGACGGCGATGGAAGGCGACGTTGACTTGAAGAAGAAATCGTGGGTAGTTAGACGTTGTGCGTCGGACGTGCCGCTAACTAGGGCATCTGCTGTTAATACTATAATTAGGCAAGCTCTCGATGGATATCTGGGCCAGCCCGTTAGTACCCAGCCCATACACGGAGGCCACTCTATGCATGTGATAAGACACTGCTTTGCATTCGGCAGACGCATCGATAACTTACTTCTCCCTCTCTATTTTGGAGCAACAATACATGTTCAAAGGTGCTGATCACCTACAAGCATACCATGGTTCCGCATGGCACCACACAACAATGGCTTGTAGCTAGTATGACGGTGCAAAATATTTTTTAATTACGATTTCAAATATTTGTAACGAAGAATTTTTTAAAAAATATGGTCTTTTTTGCACATTACTAGATCTGCAATGTACATAATTGACACAACTCTCATACAACACTTGTAGAAAAATAAGCTGGATATAATTAATAAGCATTCACGATCGAACTCTTCACACATTGTCATAAAAGTGTGAAACCATTAAAAATGACATAAATTTGCACCATACTAAAAGTGTACCAACGGACATGACATAAACAAAAAAATTAGATAGCTATAGTAGTCTTCACGAGCGAAGTCTGATCCGGGCTGCTCTCACACACAGTCAAGCATAATCTTCAGACCACCTTCTCCTTGCTTACGGAACCAGAACACGTATTTCTGATTTTTCTTCATGCCATTCTGCCTCACCACATCCATCCAGTGTGATGTTATGATGGCACCTCCTTTTGGTACTCCTTTCACCGTTGACATGTTCATCACCATCGTAACTTCTGTAACATTGGCACCTGGTGAGTAGAGCTTTATTGTTGCTGGTAGCTGAATATTGGGCAGAATATGCTTGAGGGTGAACCTCCTTGAGAAGTACGGCACATAAATTTGACAGTCAATTATCGGCATATCTTGGTTAGTAGTAAGAAATGATGGAAATCAAAATTAATTACCATCTTTGCTTTATTCTTCACGATGTGTGATTTCTTGATGGTGCACACGTACAATGGAATTACTAGTAGGGTTTTCGCAACTAGTCGTTCGAGTGCATCAAAATCGTCATAATTCATCTTAACTCGATTTGCATACTCTATGAAAGCTTCAAAATCATACTCTTCCTCTTCTCCAGGACCTACATGTAATATTAAAAAACATAAGGGACATCAATTAATTCTAAATTAAGTTGTTCATAACACTGTTTTGACACCTCGTTCTGACGAGAACCCTATATTTCAGGGGTCTACACCACATGAACATGGGCATTGACACATGCACAACCCTAAACCCATGGCTAGGAGTGGGTGGGATGACATGGTGCACCAGTGCCCACCACATGGGGTCACCCAAGGGTTGTGGGCCCACTTTGTGGCCTCGGGTAGAGCCGTTTTGCACGTAAACCATGTCTCGCGGGCTCCCGTGAGGTAGCTAGGCAAGGAGCACATGATTTCTTCCATGGATGGTGATGTAAGTGGTGTTTGGATGCCATGGTGAAGCAGATCCCAAAAGATGGGACCACCATGCACACGCGCCGTCGGACGATCCACTCGTTTTGACACCGTATTTGAGGGGTGTACACCACATGAACAAGTGCATTCACACATGCAAATTGCAAAACTCATGGCTTGAAGTGTGTTAAATGACATGGTGCACCACTGCCGACAAATATGGGGTCATCCCAGGGTTGGTCAAAAAAGTGCCAGAAATAGCTCCAAAGGTAGGGTAAACGGCCTCATTTCTAAGCATGTTTTTTTCGACCTTGTCTAAACGACCCAAATAAATTTCCTAGACATCTACTTGATATGTATAGACTGTTTTTGAAGATTTTTTTTTTTAGATTTTCTCTGAAATTTTTAGGAATATTTGAATATACAGCAATCTGATTGGCTGGACTCCTTTTTTTCCTGAACACGGGTGGGGGTTCCGAGCGGGCACGCTAGGTGGACCGTTGGGCCGTGTTGCGGTCTGGCCTTGTGCCCGTTGTGCAATGCGCCGGCCTAGGCCTGCATGCGCGGGAAGCGACGACGATGGCATGCATGCGCCCCGCAGCAGTGACTCAGCTATGCATGCATCGCCACGACGTCGCCATGAATGAGCCAGCAAGCCCCGTTTAAGTGCGGTCGATTCAGCTGATAGCAGACGCACCGCCCTGTTTCAGTGTAAAACGACAACGACACAGGACACCCCCTTGATTAATGTGCGAAACGGCAACGGCTACATGCACGCGTCACTCGCGTCGTTTCATCGCCAAACAACAATCTTCGTCTCCCACACCACATTTTCCTAGCCTATTTATACGTCTACATTCCTCTCCCACACACCACCCCGCTCCACTCCAGACACGACGCCCTTCATCCTTTCCTAGAACGCCAAAGCACCACCGGAAGATGCGATACGTCGGACCGACCTTCGTTCGGCCGCCTACCGTGCCGTAGCTGCGCTACCCGCCGGGCGTCCTCGTCGAGCGCACGCTCCGTGTGTGGGCGCAATCCAGGTGGAGGAGCCCCGTCGAGCTCGCCGATGCATTCTTCACCGCCGGCTTCGCCCACCTCCCACCGGGCTCGCCGCCGATGTTCCACCTCGAGGAGGTTCGTGACGGCGTCGCCCTCAAGTTGCTCACGGTCACCCTCACCAACCCGTGGGACGCGTACGAGCTCCTCGGCCAAGTGTTCTGGTGCGGCTGCGAGTCAATCTTCTTCACGACGTACAACATCTTCACCAACTGCGAGTGCATCTTCCCCACCGAAAACCAGATGCACTGCCTGACAAAGGATTAACTTGTCAATGCCTACAGATTGTAGACTAGGGTTTTGCTAGAAGTAGAGGGCAAGTAGATCTCGAAGGTTTAGGCGGAAAGTACTCGACGATTATGAAAACTAGGGTTATGTTGACGAGTAGATTCGATCCTTTCTTTGGCCCTCGACTCCCCCTTGTATAGGAGGTGGAGCCGAGGGTTTCGTTTTGTACAAGTTACGAGTCCGGGACGGTTTCTAACTCATCCCGCTGGATTACAAATAACTCTTCCTATTACAACTCTAGCTTTCCTTAATATATCTTGGACTCTCGAATCTTCTTATTCTTCGGGTAGTGGGCCTTCAGTAAACTCCGGGTACTATCTTCGGCAGGCCCATTTGGGATGCCTATGTCAGTAGCCCCCGAGATTTTGCTTGAATCGTAGAGTCAAGGGAAATCTCATCTGTTTATATTTTTTCGAGAGCTTTTATTTATGCTTCTTCACATAAAATTCTATATTGTACAGGGATAACGGTAGTTGGGGCTAGTTCATCCGACGGATCGGTACTAGTTAACTGCTCTAGTGGCAATCCGCAAAAACCTACTTCAAGATCACGTCCCTGGACATGATCTCGGGATACTCGGTGTAAACTTCGACAGGTGCCGCTTAAGGTCTTACCATTCTGTCGAGTCCCGATCAAATTTATCGGGTACCTAACGCGTCCGTTAGGATTTTTCTTCGTATCCGTTGATACGGATAAAAGTAGCGAGCGCAGTCTTTGGCGATGCCACGCCCGGCAGAACGGATCCGGGGTCTTACCTTCGCAAATTTGCGGCATTCAGAAATTGATCGCAACTTTGGCGTTACGAGAATATATTGTCGAGTGCTTTTCGCCTTTGGAATAGCACATTTTATCGAGTCATATTTGATGACTTATTTTGTCTTCCCGATGGGAGTATATGTAGAGTTATCTGTAAACTCGAAATATACTCACTTCTGTTTCTTTATTTTGATAAAAATTCATCGGGCACGCGAACGGCGTTCCCGATGGGAGTAGCCCCCGAGGCTACATCCAAGAACTTGTGCTTGGGTGTAGGCTCCACAGATTAGTATCCATTGCCACTATATTTATAATCTTTCTCGACACTTTTTATATTTATCGGGTGCGCGACCAGCGCTCCCGATGGGAGTAGCCCCCGAGGCTATGAAGAAATGCTTGCATTTGGTCATAGGCTCTTGCCATTTCTATCTTTTTATACTCGGAATTTTCTATTTTTTCAAAGTAGCCCCCGAGCATTTGGGCAAAAACTTGTATTTGATCAAAGGCTCCCGAGATAACCTTGCGTTGTCGATAAACTTTTGGAAACTCGCAGTCGAATTTTTCTGCTATTTTGACGACGTCATTGTCGATGATAGCCACGATCTCTATTTTGGAAACTGACCATTACTCTTTGTGTCACTGCTTTGTGGGTCCCAATCCCTGATCTGTCGGACACGTCGTGCAAGTGAGGGACACATGTTCTCCCTTTTTTCTGGCACACATTCTGTAACCTCGTCAATGTTAAAATACCATTGTGCCCTTGTATCCACGTGGTGATCATCTACTGCATTCTTTTTTCATCCAACGGTTCCGTCGCTTCACCGCACCTGTATATAAGGTCCCCTTCTTCTTCCTCAAACACTTCCGCTCGCGCCGTTCCTCTGCTTTCCTCTGCAAAATTTCTTCCTGCGCACCTCATCTCCCCAAGCTCTTCTCTTCGTAGCTACTCCTCTCCGCCATTGTTGATGCCACCGCGTCGATTGACCAGGCACAGCACACCTGACTCATCGATGGCCGCCGCGGATCTAGGAGCGGCGGAGTGGGAGAGGTCCAAGATCACGAACCAGGACCTCAATCTGATGAAGAAGTTGGGGATTACCAAGAAACCCAAAGCGGTTTGCTTTCCCAGTGAAGAGAGCTACCCATCCCCTCCAATGGGGTATCGGGTAAGTTTCGTTGATCATCTCATCCGTGGTCTTTCTGCCCGCATTCACCCTTTTCTTCGGGGACTACTTTATGTTTATGGTCTCCAACTTCACCACCTCACACCCAATTCTATCCTTCACATTTCTATCTTTATCACCCTCTGCGAAGCCTTCCTTGGTGTCCAGCCTAACTGGGCATTATGGAAGCGCATTTTCTTTTGTCGCCGTAATGGCTCGCCAATGTCGCCTATAATATAGGCGGCGTTGTTATTTCCGTTCGCTCCTCTCGTCAACTATTTCGACGTCAAACTCCCTGACTCCGTTCAAGGATGGCGCAAGAAGTGGTTGTACATCCGTGAAGAAAACGATGGCTGCGCCGAAGACAACATTCCTCCTTTTGACGGTGCCGAGAAAATTTTTTGCCGCCGTTCCTGGGACGCAGAAGCTACCGAGGAAGAAAGAACTTCGACAGAGGCCCTGATGACTCGCATCCATGAGTTGCAAAATACTCGTGGAAAAGAATTATCAGGCATCCAGATTACGGCGTACTTCCTTAGGACTAGGGTGCAGCCTCTTCAGGCTCGCAAAAACCCTTTCTGGAATTATGCTGGCGATGAAGACGCAGATCGCCTGTCGACGAATTTGGAAGTCAAGGATTTGGATAGACTTATCCGTAGGATTTCATCTCTCAAGAAGAAAGACTCCATCCCTTCCACTTGTCGCGTAAAACCATACAGCGCCGCCCATGCGCTTCCCAAGGTAAACATTGTCGTGTAACTTGTCTATTGCCTTGCTTTTTGTCTTGTTATTCACTTCTGATAAACTTTCCCTCTTTTTATACAGGATCATCCAAATCTTGTTTCACTTCCTCCTCTTCCTGAAGGTGGGGAGGTCGAAGAAAGGGCTGTTATCTCCAACGATAACCAAGATGCTCCGTCTTTTGCAAATGAACCCGCAGAATCTCGAAAATCTGCGGGATCTGACGAAAAAGACGATGCCTCCGAAGCCACTACGTCGGCTCAATCTCCTCCTCCTGCCGTTTCTCCAAAAAACAAAAGGAAAAGGAAAAGCGCCGAAAGTTCCGGCACCTCCAAGGCCGATGAAGCTGTTCCTTCGCACCAGAAGGCATGCTATGATCCATACCTTGAAGCTCTCATCAGTTCGTAAGTGCTCTTTCTCTTGTTTACTTGTACTCGCAGATTCTTGTCTATCTTCTTTTTTATATTGTCAACGCTTTCTCGTAGTGATGATGAAGAAGAGATACCCACTGCTGACGTGGCTGCTCGAACGAGTACGTCGCATACATTAGTCGCCTCTGAGACTCCAGTCGAAGGAGAAGAAACTTCGCCTCCTCGACAAAATGTCGGCGCTGCTACTCCTCCGGCAAGCCCCCTTGTCCCTTCACCGAAAATGGCAAGGGTGGAAACAAATCCAGAGCTTACTCTTCAATCGAGTAGCTCTTCCAACCCTCTCTTGGATGATGTAAGTTGCTAACACTCTTGCCGTTGTTTTTATATTTTCTCTGTTTGCTCCTATGTGTCGTCATTTTCCTTGTACCAACATTTCCTTTCTTTGCCTCTCTATGACAGCCTATCATCAAAGAGCTTCTTCGCATCGGTGCCCAATTCGTTGGGTATCGCGATTACGCCAGCAAGACTGAAGGTAATACTTGACTATTTTTTGCTTCTTTTCTGCATGACTTGTCGACGTTTATAAGTAATCTTGTCTTCCTTTTTCGAGAAACTGCAGAAGCCAACGAACGTGCTGACACGCTTGCTCAAAAGTTAGAGCAATGTGAAGAGGCTCGCAAGAAGGCCGAGTCAGATGCCGTTGAAGCAAGGCAGGAAGCTGACAAGGCTAAGGCTGATGCCGCTGGTGTCGAGGATCTTCGGAAACGTCTGCATGACGCCGAGACTTCGCTAAGTGACCACATAACTGCGCAATCTGCTCGCGAAGCGGCGATCACCAAACGCATAAAGACACAAAGTCGTCGCTTTGTCGGTAAGCATTTGCACCATTGCATACCCGTTGGATTTTCCTTTTTTGCACTCGTTTGTTGAAAAAATTTCTATTTTTATTTTGACAGATAGGACCTCTCAAGAATTTGAACTTGAAGATCCTGACAACGATGTTCTTCTTGACGCCGTTTCATTCCTTGAGTTCCATGGGTCGGAAGCGCGTGAAGGCATGGATGAAGCCAGGGCGGGGTTGTCGAAACTTTTCCCCTACTTCTTCCCGAAGAAAGAGGAGCCTGCAACTTTCCTTGGCCTTGCCAAGTGCTTCAATCCTCCCGAAGATCTTGGTCTGAAGTTGCGCCATGAGAACATGAAGATTGCCGTGGAAAGCACTGTTGCCCTAGTTGCTGACAGTCAACAAACTATTGATTGGGCAAAAGTTGGCGACACGGAGCAAATAGAGCAAGCAAAATGGCGCTCCTTGATTAAGGCGGCAAAGCTTAACACGAAGAAGATCCTGGCCTATCTCGGGATCAAGCCATCTTCGACTCCTAGCTCTTCAAGGCCGGAGGTCTAGTTTTTGCTTTCTTTCTTTCCTTTGCTTTTGTCGCTGTTCTAGTCTTGGCGACAAGTTCCCTGCCAGTCCCTTAGGAGAACTTTTTTTGTAATGACCATGTAAATATTTTATGATCAATGAAATTCCTTCTGGTGCTATCATTGATTCGGGGATTTTCTTTTCCAGTTGATATTTGATAACTATTCAACAAATCCTTCCTCTCTCGATGCTGCTCCCGCGTCTTCCTTGTCGAAGAAAGTAAGAACCGATGACAAATACCTTGAAGGTTCTTCCAGCACACCTTTGTCAGAAGATTTACAAGAACTTCGACAACAACTTCGATCCACGAAGAAACAAACTCGGCAATGATGGAACAGTCTCGGAGAGTATCTGAACAAGAAAAACTTGCTCGTCGTCAAGCCGAAGAAGCTATGGCTGCTAAGGATGCTGCTATATTGGAAGCTAAAGGAGCTAGTTCCCGAGAAAATAGCATGCTCGAGCTGATGTTGGAAGCTAGCACGGATATGTTAGGTATGTATCTCGAATTTTCTGATGCCTTCTCTTTATTTTGCTGTGCTTTCTTCCAAGTTTCTTCCCTTGTTGTCCAATAGGCTCAGTTCTTGATGCTGTTGCCGAAGATCTGAGAGTAAATGAGAGAACGAATCTTCTTGTCAACCTTTCTCTGAACCATGGTTCTTTATTTTGGGCTACTCCTGAACGAACCCGGCAGATTGTCAGGTTCCAAGATCGTGCTTGCCAAGTGCGCGAATATCTTGACTTCTGTACCAAGACCCTGTCGATGGTTTATAACTCTATGTTTCCGCGGAACATTCAGCCGAAAACTTTTCCCGAATTAATTGAGAAGTTCAAGGATTCCCACAGTATCCATAACTTTGTCGAGCTCAAGCGGTAGTCGGCGCCGGATTTGCCCTTATCATGCTTCAAATCTGTCACTCAAAACTTGATTCGAACCAAGTTGTCGAGAAAGTTCACGAGAAGGTACGGCGCCGAAGAGTTGGTATCGACCGCATCAACACGAAGGTTTCACCTGTAGCCGAGGAAATGATTGAAGACCTTCTTCGGATGGATGCCGACTTTTTTGCAGATGGTCATTATGCTGATTTTCTTGGCGCTGCTCCTGAAGAAAACAGAGTTACTCTTGATGATATATTGAATCAGAACTGATTATTTTTCCTTCTGTAGATAATTCTCCTTTGTAAATCATGATTATGATTCTATTGTGAAGCAAACAACATATTTCTATATTTGTCTAGCCCCCGAGTATTTTCGGTGGCTATTCGCTGTATTTGTATAATGCGAGGTTTTTAAACCAAGGCAAGATAATATACATTGTGTACTATTTTTGTGGGTGCAAGCCCCCGAGTCTTTTGTTGATCACTATTTTGTCTATATCTCTTTTTCTTTTGGCGAGGTATTTTTACCAAGGCAAGATGCTTCTTTTGCGTTTATCGACACTGCGTTTATATATATATATTGTATCATGTAGGGGAAAACCCCTGATCTTGTCGAGAAGAAGATATATATTTCCACTATCTTTATTATATTGCAGCACCGCGAGCCCGCCTCATTAAAAACCTTTCCCGGCCCCACTCGGTACCCCGAAAAAGGAAAAGAGTGCGTCTGAAAACTCGCGGGCGTTTCGAGTACATTGTAGCTTTACAAAGGAGGACTATATTTCGACATCTAGGCGTAGAAACGCCCGAGCTGTGCCACGTTCCGAGGATTTGGCTCGTCAATCCCTGTCTTCTTGTCTTTGATTCCGTATGCTCCTCCTTCTATTACTTCGTGACGATGTATGGTCCTAGCCACGGTGACTCGAGTTTTTCATGGCTTTTTTGATTGAGTCGTAAAACCAGGTCACCAACTTGGAAAGATCTTGGCCGCAATCGTCGACTGTGATAGTTTTTCAGGTCCTGCTGATATTTGGCGACTCGTGACAGGACTTCGTCTCGGGCTTCATCGAGTCCGTCGACTTCATCCTCCAAAGCTTTTCTCGAAGTTTCTTCGTTATATTCTGCGACTCGTGGAGAATCGTGCTCTATTTCTATCGGCAAGACTGCTTCAGCTCCGTGGACCAAAAAGAACGGCGTTTCCTGCGTCGCTGTATTTGGTGTTGTTCGAATACTCCACAAAACACTTGGTAGCTCCTCTGGCCAAGTATGCCTAGCTTTTTCCAAAGGTCCTAGCAGGCGCTTCTTGATGCCATTGCAGATGATGCCATTGGCCTTTTCGACTTGGCCATTTGTCTGTGGATGTGCGACAGACGCAAAACTTAGTTTTATGCCCACCTCTGCACAATATGCTTTGAACTCCTTGGAAGTAAAGTTACCGCCGTTATCCGTGACGATGCTGTGAGGTATTCCAAAGCGAAAAACGATGCTCTTCACAAACTTTATTGCGGATGCTGCATCTGGTGAATTTATTGGCTTCGCCTCTATCCACTTGGTAAATTTGTCGACAGCCACCAGCAAGTACTCATATCCTCCTGGCGAAGCTTTGTGCAATTTACCCACCATGTCGAGACCCCATTGAGCAAAGGGCCAAGACAGTGGGATTGGCATAAGTTCCGCTGCTGGTGAGTGAGGTCTTGCCGCAAATCTTTGACACGCGTCGCAAGTACGCACTATTTCCTTTGCATCCTCGATTGCTGTGAGCCAATAAAATTCTGCTCTGAAAACCTTAGCCGCGATAGCTCTGCTACTCGCGTGGTGCCCACATATTCCTTCATGCACGTCCTTTAGGATGATCCTTCCTTCTTCGGGTGTAACACACCGTTGTAGCACACCCGAGATACTCGCGTTTGTATAGCTCCCCTTTTACCACGGTAAAAGCTTTTGATCGCCTAATTATTCGCCTTGCTTCGATCTGGATCGTCGGGTATGGTTTTCCTTAGGATATATGATATGTAAGCCTGCATCCATGGAATTTGCACCATCATGACTAGCTCTTGCTCTTCTTCTTCTTCTGCTGTGTCTTTGGCGATACTCGAGGGTTTCTCTTTTTTCTCCTTCTTTGTTTTTGCTGGCTTTGTTGATCTCTCGCTAATCTCTTCCCGTAACACACCTGGAGGAATCGCGAGGCATTGTGACCCGATGTTTGCGAGAACGTCGGCTTCATCGTTGCTCATCCTGCCGATGTGGTTTACCTCACAACCATCGAATAACTTCTCCAGCTCATTGTACACCTCTTTGTATGCTATCATACTTTCGTTGATTGCATCGCATTGGTTCATGACTTGCTGTGCTACCAACCGTGAGTCGCCGAAAATTTTCGGTCGGGTTGCACCGCAAGCTTTCGCCATCTTCATCCCGTGTATGAGAGCTTCATATTCTCGCTTCATTGTTAGATGCGTTTGGAAACGTCATCCGCAGAACATACTTCAACTTGTCGCCTTCGGGTGATACTAATATCACGCCTGCTCCAGACACCTTCCAATCTTTTGGACCCGTCGAAGTTCATGGTCCAAGTTCTCGATAAATCCGGGGGTCCCATGTTTTGTAGCTCCATCCACTCTGCAATGAAATGCGGTAAGACCTGCGATTTTATTGCTTTTCTTTTTCATACGTGATGTCCCGAGGGAAAGTTCTATTCCCCAAAGGGAGACACGACCCGTAGCTTCCGGGTTGTTTAGTATATTTGATAAGGGAGCCTCGTTGACCACTATTATCCGGTGTGCCGAAAAATAGTGTCGCAATTTTCTTGCTCGTCGTGAATACTCCATATGCTAGCTTTTGATATTGCGGGTACCGCTGTTTTGACGGCGACATGATTTCGCTGATGAAATATACGGGCCTTTGAACTCCATGAAGCTTGCCTTCTTCTTCCCTTTCGACTACTAGGGCCGTGCTTGACCACCTGAGGTGTAGCTGCAATATACAAGAGGAGAGGTTCTTTCTCTTTTGGCGCCACCAATATCGGTGGTGTCGAAATTGCTCGCTTGAGATTCTCGAAAGCTCTGTCTGCTTCCTCGTTCCATTGAAATTTTTCCCCTTGCTTGATCAATGCATAGAACGGCAGCGCTTTTTCTCCTAGCCTGGCGACAAATCTGCTTAAAGCTGCGACTCGCCCCGTTAGCTGTTGTATTTCTTTCAACTTTGTTGGCTTTCTCATAGTAACGATGGCCTGTATTTTTTCGGGATTAGCTTCAATCCCCCTTGCTGATACTAAGAACCCGAGAAGTTCTCCCGCAGGAACTCCGAACGAGCACTTTGTCGGGTTCAGCTTGAGACAAAACCTGTCGAGGTTGTCGAAGGTTTCCTTCAAATCTTCGATCAAGGTTGACCCCTTTTTTGACGTTATTACGACATCGTCGATGTAGACTTGTACATTTTTTCCAATCTGTGTTGCTAGGCACTTCGCATCATCCGTTGATATGTTGCCCCGCGTTTTTCGGACCAAAGGGCATTGTTTTGTAGCAAAACACGCCATAAGGTGTGATGAACGCTGTTTTGGCTTCGTCTTGTTCTTTTAATCTGATCTGGTTATAACCGGAGTATGCGTCCGAGAAGGAAAGACGTTCGCATCCTGCCGTGGAGTCGATGATTTGATCGATCCTTGGGAGGGGAAAGTGATCCTTGGGACAATGTTTGTTGAGACACGTGAAGTCGACGCACATGCGAAGGACTATTGTGTGTTTTTTCGGCACCATCACTCGGGTTAGCTACCCATGTGGCTTCGTCGATATTTCCCCGATGAAACCAGACATCTTTGAGTCGATCTATTTCAGATAACATGGCTTTGCGACTAGGCTCCAAAAAACGCCGCAAAGGTTGCTTTACTGGTCTTGCGAGAGGATCCAAATTGAGGTGGTGCTCGGCGAGTTCCCTGGGTACTCCTGGCATGTCAGCTGGACACCATGCGAAGATTTTCCAGTGCTCACGGAGGAACTCGACGAGCGCGCTTTCCTATGCGACATCCATGTTTGTGGCAATGGACGTTGTTTCTTTGGATCTGTCGGGTGGATCTGTACCTCTTTTGAATCCTTGGCTGTGTTGAAAGTTGGCTCCTTAGAAGATCTTCCTACCTCTGGCAGCACGTCATAATCAGTGAACCGTGGCGCCACATATTCTGCTTGCATCCCGAAAGTTTCTGACAGTCGATGAAAGTCCTTGTCGCATTTATCAGATAATGCGAAACTTCCTTTGATTGTGATAGGTCCCTTGGGCCCAGGCAACCTCCACAACAGATATGTATAATGCGGCACTGCCATGAATCTGGCGTACGCTGGTCGTCCCAACAAGGCGTGATATTGCGACGGGAAATCCACCACTTCGAACTCCAGATTCTCTATCCTGTAGTTTTCTCGGGTTCCAAACTGAACATCGAGGTTGATTTTGCCCAATGGATAACTTGGCTTCTCTGGTGTAATCCCATGGAAACGTGTATCAGTTGGCTTTAGGTTTGCCAGGGATATGTTCATCTTCCTCAATGTATCTGCATACATGAGGTTTAAGCTGCTGCCGCCATCTATGAAAACTCTCGACACGTCAAAACCAGCGATTACGGCGGGTAAGATGAGTGCTGATTGTCCTGGTCGCGGAACTTGCTCGCGGATGGTCCGCGATTGTGAAGCCGATGTCTTGCCCCGACCAATTTAAGTACTCGACCGTTGGTGGAGGCATCTTCTCTCGCCATGAACACTTGTCGCGAAATTACCTTCGCGCCCTGTTTGATGGCCTAGCCTTCTGAATCATCGAGACCGCACCGTTAGAGTTGGGGTCAACATATGGAGGTGGATGTGGTGCTGCCGCAATTCTAAGCTGGTGTCGATTTTCGTCGGTAATTGCGGGAGGAGGTGGAAGGTGAATCTCGCTCCTTGGCTCCCGAGGATTTCTGTTATTTGCTTGGGCATTTGCGATTCCTGCGGCTCGCAGCATTGCCTGAAAATTGCGGCAGTCTTTCTGGAGATGTCCTGACTGTCTCTTTCCATTGTTGTCGAGGTAAAAATGCATTTGGCACGGACCGTTCATCATCTCTTCGGGAGATACATAAGGTGTTTGAGTCCTTGGTCCACTATTTTGCCTGTTGCCGCGAAAATCACCTCTATTGTCGCCTTGTTGCTCGTTGCTCCTTTGATAATCATCTCGACTATTTCCTCCGGGATTTCCCCGAAAACCAGCCGATATATGGCCGGGAGCATCGTTGTTGTAGAACCGGCGAGAAAATCGCCTTCTATTTTGATAATTTCGACCACGATCCTCTTCCGGCGACCTATGTCGCTTGTTGTATATTGCGTCTTCTCCATCTGCCCATTTATTGGCTATCTCCATGAGTGCTGATATGGTCTTAGGGTTAGTTCTCCCTAAGTCCTCGATGAAATCTCCTCGCCTGATTCCTGCCACAAATGCATCTATTGCCCTCTCGTCAGATATATCTTCTGCTGAGTTCTTTATGATGTTCCACCGCTGTATGTATTTCCTCATCGACTCGTCGTGTTTTTGTCGGCATGCCCTTAGCTCTTCCAACGATGCAGGTTTCTTGCACGTGGATCGGAAGTTTTTCACGAAGATGTCCTCAAAGGTCTCCCAGCTGTCGATGGAATTTAAGGGGAGTTTCTTTATCCAAGATCTTGCGGCACCACTCGGGTGAACTTGGATACTTTGCATAGTCTGTTGCTCGGTTCCTCCTACCAGCTTTACCATCTCGAGATAATCCACGAGCCAATCCTCGGGATCTTGCAGGCCGTCGAACTTCTTGAAATTTTCGGGTAACTTGAACCCTTTTGGGACTCGAGTTTTTCGAACTCTTCTCGTAAAGCACGGGAGCCCACACATATCTTCGTCGGCAAGCTTCGGCGAGTGCTGACGCTCCCTTCTTTCTTGTCGCGCTCTGTCCACCCTTACTTGGACTGCTGTGTCTCTTGCTCCACTTGCTCTTGGTGGGTCCTGAACTGCTGCAGTGGTTCGTGGACTATTTTGCCTAGGATTTTCTTCGGGAGGCGTTGTTACAAACGCTGTTCCCATAACTCCTACTCCAGCCATCGCCATATTGAACAATGGTTCTCTCGGGTCCCCAGGAGGTGGTCTGGATGCGAGGATGTAAGCCTGTGTTGCCATGTAACCTGCTTCTGGTGTTTTTGGGATGATATTTCCCCTTTCATCGATCGTCATGAAGGACATGTCGAGATTTTGAATTAAGTTTCCCCTCTCTCCTTCGGGTATATTTTGCAGCCGAGATCTCGCTCTCCTTCGAGCCTCTCTTTGACTATCTCCCGAAGTTCCTGAAAGGCGACTTAACTCTGCTCGGCGTCTGCTTGATGCAGAAGCTGCTTCTTTCCTCCTATTCAGGGATGCTGTCTGTTTTTCCAACTCTCTGCTTACCCGAGCAAGTCTATATTGATATGCCTGTAACTCTTCTGCGGTAGCAGTAGTATTCATTGGTTCTGATCCATCCATGGCTCTCGCAGCCCTATCCCACGCAGCTTGCGGGAGTTGGACTTTTGCGCGAGTTGAAGATCCGGCATATTTAGTGCCCAGACCTTTCCTAAGATCAGCGGGATCGACGTATGGATTTCCCAAATCGTCGAAAGCCTCTGACGTTTGTGGTTCTGATGTACCCGTTTCTTCTATTGCATAGATCTGGTGGTATTTTGCGTATTGATTTTTCTCAAGGTTGGTGACACCATCGTATAGAGTGGTGAAGACCTTCCCGATGGCGACAGATTTGTCGATGAAGTTGAAGCTGCCGACGCTTTCGGAGTCGCTGCTTATAAAGGAGTCCGCAGACGACTCGAAGGATGTGTTGCTGAATATCTTGGCGAGCTTTCCCTTCGCCTTGGTGTCGATGAAGTATGGCGAAGAAAACTTCTCGTCACTCGACGAAGAGCTAGAATCGACCGCTGAAAATTCCGACGAGATCGGATCTTCGAGACGGTAGGATCCTTCCTTGTTGACGCCAAATCGGAATTCTCCGAACGTCATGATGATGGGCTCCTCCGGATAGGCACATGCATCCATACGGGAGGGCGGGTGAGGAATAAAATTGAATAGATCAGTTTTTCCCTTGTTACCTCGATCCATCGCGTTGCTTGCTGTTGATGAAGTCGAAGATCTTGAACGTGCCATCGAGATCAGCTCCTTGCAACCTCTAATCCCCACAGACGGCGCCAATTGACAAAGGATTAACTTGTCAATGCCTACAGATTGTAGACTAGGGTTTTGCTAGAAGTAGAGGGCAAGTAGATCTCGAAGGTTTAGGCGGAAAGTACTCGACGATTATGAAAACTAGGGTTATGTTGACAGTAGATTCGATCCTTTCTTTGTCCCTCGACTCCCCCTTATATAGGAGGTGGAGCCGAGGGTTTCGTTTTGTACAAGTTACGCAGTCCGGGACGGTTTCTAACTCATCCCGCCAGATTACAAATAACTCTTCCTATTACAACTCTAGCTTTCCTTAATATATCTTGGACTCTCGAATCTTCTTATTCTTCGGGTAGTGGGCCTTCAGTAAATGTCAACACCCGGATTTTTAAGTCCGGATGCCTATTATGTCATACATCGCAATCCCAGGAATATTGTTGTTGCGAGGCATAATAGTTAAGTATCACAGTCATCATTCATTACAACTCATAAAGTCTTACAAATTGGAATCACATGCTCCATATTACACAAATAGTTGATCTAATGATCAACGAACCAACACAAGTTCATAGCGGAAGCGTAAGATACAAGGACTCTATAGTCCACAGGCCAACGCTTGACGTTAGCAGACTCCTAGTGGTTGTAGACTTCCTGCTGACCGTCCTCCTCGTACTGCTGCTCCTCTTCATAGTCTGGCCATTTGAATAGCCAGGGACACAGCCGTGAGTACTTTATGTACTCGCAAACTAATACTAGTGTAAGTGCTAACATCTCTAGCATTGGGTGCTAAGCTCTAGTTTATTTGCATAAAGCCAATTTTAGTTCACAAGTATTTGCTAAAGACTTATTCATGTGCTAACTAGCTCAAGTGGGAACATTAGTGTCATTCCCACAACTCTGTTGTGTTTTCAATATAATCAAGTCACCATTCACCTTTTATTTCAACAACATGATCAAAGTCTAATACTGGATACTGTATGGCCTTTCCAACCGTCCGTAACCGTGGACACGGCTATTCGAATAGATTTACACTCTGCAGAGGTTGCACACTTGTGCCACAACATTTGATTTCATCCGTCGGGATTTCCCCGAATCATCGTAACACAGTACGCGGATCATCAACCATAACCTTTCATTTACTAACCCTAGTATGAGCACCTCTCCCCATGAGCTTGGCCTCCCAGTGATGACCAACTGTCATCCTGGGAACTGCACAGGGCTTGGCCGTACAATTCACCTTCAATTCACATCATTCATCCACAACGGAGGCAGCCTCGGCATAACCCCTATGATGTGTGTTCAGAGGGAACTCATACTAAGATACATAAACTTCTAGTTAAGCCCTTACCCATAATCAGGTATTGTGGGGGTACTCAATAATTGGAAAGGTATCGCATCCAATCCAATACTAGTTTTTAATCAAAAATCACCATCTTCTCTTGGTCATATTCACCTTCAAAAATCATTTCATTATTTCACCACACATGTTCCCATCTAGAGTAGTCATGTTTAATTTAGCACTAGCATCTAAGGATGAGGGGTGCTAAGTACTTTGCTTTGCTCCTAGGCTAACTTTGATACTCTTGTACTAATCTAACATTAACCCTATTGAATTATGAATCAACAGTACAAAATAACAGTAAGTAAAACTTAAAAATAAAACTGGGAATTAGGCTCATAATATAAAGTAAAATGGGTGGTGCTTGGCTCAGGATGAGCTAGCACTTTGCAAGAGTATTATCTTGCCTTGGTTGGGAAACTGGTCAAAGTGGTCTTCTTCTCCTTGACAGTAGACTTCCTCCTCCTCCGGATACTCCTCGGTACTAGCGTCTAAAATACGAATACGGGGTACACAATCATCATACCAAACAAGGTACTAAACTAGGCACACTCAAGAGTTACACACTTTAACTAACATCACATATTCTTATTTAGTTGGAGAATGAGTTCTTTTCATGATTTAAGAAAAATAATTTCCTCTCATATTACTTTTAATTATTCAGAGATATAACTTCCTCTCATTATTTTATTAAGATTTAATTTCTCTCATGCATAATATGTGACCTAGGTTGAACAAGGTCAACCTCTTCACACTTAGCATTTTAAGAAAATGATTTAAATGAGGTGAGTACCTCATACCATTTAATTCTAACATGATAATGATTTAATATCATCAACAAACCATATGAGATTTTTATGACCAGAGCCTTCACCTCATATTGGATTGCTCATGACAAGATTTAAATGGAAAGATATTCCCATATGATTTATTAATATATTGGGACAATATCCTTGACTAGAAAATAGCCATAAAGTTCCTTAATTTAACTAGGCCATGATCATACACAGTAAGCATGGCATATTTTTGTAGAAACAATTAGTATAAGTGAAATGTGAATTGTAGGAGTTGGAATTAACTTAAAAGCATGTTTGGTTGATTTTTAATAATTATTCTAAGGCGAGAAAAGTCCCTGCCTTGTTTATTTTGTCATTTTAATTCTACAATAGATCTAGGGTTCTATCCAGTGGCATTGTGTAGATAATTTCCTAAGGTTTCCAAATATATCAAGTTTGTAAAATTTGGCTGAGTGGATTTGTCTCTATTAAATTTCAAAGTCAGCATCAGATTGCATATTCTAGTTATTCTGGAAATTCGAATTTGAACTATTGGGCTTGCGCGGGAAAATAACTGGGCTGCACAGGGGACAGGGAGATGGGCCGGCCCAGCTCTGCGTCTGGCGCAGCGGGCCGTCTGACTGGCGGGGGCCACGCGTCAGTGAGATTTACTCACCGAATCGGTACGCTGTGCGAGAGGCGTTGGATCAGGCGATGATCCAACGGCTGGAGGTTGTCGTCGTCGACGGCGAGAAGCAGTGGCGTGCGCGGCGGAGGTAGGGGGTCGGAGCGGCCGTCGGAGCTCCGGCGGTCGCCGGCGGGGTGCGCCGCGACGTTGTCGACGATGGGGAAGCGCCTGGAAGCAGTTGCGTCGTCGGGGGAGGTCTCCTTCTCCGGCGAGCTTCGGCTACTGGCGGCGGCGGCGACCTTGCGATTGGGGCGCTACGGTGGCTAATCGATCAAATTGAGGCGGCGAGGAGTTGTGTGGTGATGAGTGGAGGCGAATGGTGTGCTCAGATCAGTGGGAGGAGTCCCCTTTTTATAGCATTGAGGGGTGGCCGTGGGGTGGCGCGGCAGTCGTCGACGGCGTCGTCGTTCCAGGGGCTCCAAGGGGCAAGTGATGGGCGCACCGTGTTGGCGACGTCCAGGCGAAGCTGACGCGCTTGATGGCGTGGATAATGAGGGGCTACAGCGGCGGCGATCTTGACCGGAGCTTGCAGGTCATGGCGGAGGTGCGCGGAAGCTCACGTCGTCTGCGGCGTTCCCGCGGGCCAGGGGCCATGTCCGGGCGATTCCTGGTGTTGTCACGCGTCGGCCGGAGTTGAGAGGAGAGCAAGTGGTGGCGGGGTGCGTTGGGGCGACGTCACGCTCGCGGGCGTCCGAGTGTGCGCCATGCGCGCTCCGGCGCGGCATGGGCGTGCTCGGGCGCATCCGGGCGCGCAGCTGCCGGCGTGTGTGTGCGTGGCTTTGACCGGGGGAGGGCACGGGCACGTCCGGGGAGGTGAGAGGGAGAGGTTTGACAAGGCGGTGGCATGCTGGAGGTGACCAGGGAGAGAGGGAGCATGATGGTGGCATGCCATGCCACGGCATGGCATGGTTTTGACCATGTTGAGCAAGTGGAGGGGGGCACAGTGGCTGGCACTGATGCTGAGGGGTAAGGGGAGATGCCAGGGTGCAGAGAAGGCAGGGTTGGACCAAGTCCAAGGTAGAAAATTGAGGTATGGGCTCAAGTTTCTACACTGCCAGCAAGGTGTTCGACATAATGCCCGCAAGAAAAATATTTTCGAATTTTGCAAATCTTTTTGTTGGGTTGTAATAATATATTAAATAGAGTATATTGGTGGTGGTGGTGGTCAAAATAGAATTGATTTGCAAAAATTTATTTTGCATGTGATCTTACATATGTAAATTTGTTCCAACTTTGCATGCTTCTTATTTGAAATTGATGCATAATTTGGGGTGGTGTCTTTGGGCAAAGTTGGAGTGCTGGATGTTGTCTTGGATGAGGTAAAAAGCCTTGACTAAGTGTAGAAGTGAAAAGTGAAAATACAGGGGCTCAAAGTGAGTACCAGATTATAAATGTCACATATGACCATATCACATGTGAGCTCATATTTATCTCAATTTTGATTTGAAAGTTGTTTGATGGTTTCCAAAGTTGTTAATATAGGTTTAGTATCCATTTACACCTAGTGGTGCAAACCAAAATGGTCTCTAACAAAGATTTGTAAAAATGGCCTAAGCCTTATGTGTGTGTGAGATTGATTTTTATTATTTCTTTTCCTTTTTCTTTTTATTTGACTTTGGATGATCAAGAGATCATTGCTAGGGTTTTAGAGTGAGAGAGAACACATAAGCAAGCATCATGGCAATTGCACACTCACATAATTAAAGTAGGTGATCTATATGCATAAATCTATATGAGGAGAAAAAGTTTTTGTTAACCCTAATTTTTGGATTCTTGAATTTCTCTCTTGTTCCTTTTATTGAAATTTGGGATGTTACAAACCCTTCCCCCTTACAAAAGATCTCGTCCCGAGATCGAGAGAAAACTAGGTACTAAAGAGATCGGGGTATTCTTTCTTCATGTCTTCTTCGCGTTCCCAAGTGGCTTCGTCTTCAGTGTGATTGCTCCACTGAATCTTCAAGAACTTGATACTCCTGGTGCGGGTGGTTCTGTATGCTTCCTCCAGGATGCGAATAGGTACTTCGCGGTATGTCAAGTCTGTGTTGATATCTACCGAACGATGATCTATATTCTTGAATACTTCAGTCTTCTCCGGTACTTCAAGGCACTTCCGGAGCAGTGAGATGTGAAACACATTGTGCACAGCTGCCATTTCTTCAGGTAGTTCCAGTTGATAAGACACTTCGCCTCGGCGGCTCAGAACTTTGAAGGGTCCGACATATCGGGGTGCGAGTTTTCCTTTCAGCTGGAATCTCTGCATTCCCTTGAGGGGTGATACCTTGAGGTAGACAAAATCTCCAATCTCAAAGGTCATCTCTCGGCGTCTTTTGTCAGCGTAGCTCTTCTGTCGGGATTGTGCGGTCTTGAGGTACTCGCGGATCTTGTGCACCTTCTCTTCGGCTTCTCGAAGAACATCTGGTCCAAAGACTTGGCTTTCTCCGACTTCTGACCAGTTCAGAGGGGTACGGCATTTCCTTCCGTACAGGGCTTCAAAGGGGGCCATTTGCAGGCTGGCTTGATAACTGTTGTTGTACGAGAATTCTGCATAAGGCAAGCAGTCTTCCCACTTGGATCCATATTCCAGTACACAGGCTCTCAACATATCTTCTAGTATCTGATTGACTCTCTCGGTCTGTCCGTCAGTCTGCGGGTGATAAGCGGTGCTGAAGTTCAGACGGGTTCCTAGTCCTTCATGCACTTTCTGCCAGAATCTTGAGGTGAACTGTGATCCTCTATCTGACACAATTGACTTCGGGGTTCCGTGCAGGGCTACTATCCTTGAGATGTATAACTCAGCTAGCTTTGGGCCTTGGTAGGTGGTCTTGACAGGGATGAAGTGTGCAACCTTGGTCAACCTATCAATGACAACCCAAATGGAGTCATTTCCTCTGCTAGATTTGGGCAATCCCGTGATAAAGTCCATACCGACAGAATCCCATTTCCACTCGGGAATGCAGTAAAGGTTGCAACAGATCCTGCGGGTCGTTGATGTTCTGCCTTGACTCGCCGACATATATCACACTTGGCGATATAACTTCCTATCTCTCGCTTCATTCCGTGCCACCGTAATTGTTCCTTCAGGTCTTGGTACATCTTGGTTCCTCCGGGATGAATGGAATACGTGGTGTCGTGAGCTTCCTTCGGTATGACTTGCTTCAATTCTGAATCTGACGGTACACACAGGCGACCGTTGTACCAAAGTACTCCTTCTTCATCGATGGTGAATCCTGGTGCCTTTCCTGCAGCTATCTGACTCTTGATTCCGTCAATGCTGGCATTTCCCTTCTGGGCTTCTTTGATCTGTCCAACCAAAGTAGGCTGCAGTTCTATGCTGGCTAGGTATCCTTCACTAACGAGCTCCATTCTGAAATGTTCAAACTCTTGGTGTAGGCTAGGCTGTTCATTTGCTATCATGGAGTTTAACTGACAAGGCAGTCTACTCAGGGCATCTGCTACTACATTGGCCTTGCCGGGGTGATAGTGGATCTCCATATCATAATACTTGATTAACTCGAACCATCTGCGTTGCCTCATGTTCAGCTCTTTCTGGGTGAAGATATACTTCAGGCCCTTGTGATCCGAATAGATCTCGCATCGATTACCCATGAGGTAATGACGCCAAACTTTCAGGGCTAACACTACGGCTGCGAGTTCGAGGTCATGGGTTGGGTAGTTCTGCTCATGCTGTTTCAGTTGCCGGGACAGGTATGATATCACTTTGCCTCCTTGCATCAACACACATCCAAGACCAATCTTGGACGCATCACAGTAGACATCAAATGGCTTGGTGATATCCGGCATGATCAGTATTGGGGCTGTGGTCAATCTGTTCTTGAGCTGTTGGAAACTTTCTTCACATTTGGCAGTCCATTCGAACTTCTTGTCCTTCTTCAGCAGTTGAGTCATGGGTCGGGCGATGCTGGAAAATCCTTCAACGAATCGGCGGTAATATCCTGCTAATCCGAGAAATGCGCGGACCTCGGTCTGAGTGGTTGGGGCTTTCCATTCCGTGACGAGTCTTGATCTTGGCGGGATCTACGAGCGATTCCTCCCGCCGACAATATATGTCCCAGGAATCCTACCTCCTTCAACCAAAACTCACACTTACTGAACTTGGCATACAACTTGTGCTGCCTCAGGGTTTCTAGGATTATTTCCAAGTGTTGTTCATGTTCCTCTTTGGTTTTGGAGTAGATAAGAATGTCATCGATGAAAACAACGACAAATTTATCCAAAAAGTTCATGAAGACCTTGTTCATGAGGTTCATGAAGTAGGCGGGGGCATTGGTTAATCCAAATGACATGACATTGTACTCATACGATCCATATCCGGTGGTGAAAGCGATCTTTGGGATATCCGTTGCACGGATCTTCGGTTGATGGTAGCCGATTGATACGTCTCCAACGTATCGATAATTTCTTATGTTCCATGCTACTTTATTGATGATACCTACATGTTTTATGCACACTTTATGTCATATTCGTGCATTTTCCGGAACTAACCTATTAACAAGATGCCGAAGTGCCGGTTCTCGTTTTCTCGCTGTTTTTGGTTTCGAAATCCTAGTAACGAAATATTCTCGGAATTGGACGAAATCAACGCCCGGGTTCCTATTTTGCCCGGAAGCATCCAGAACACCCGAGAGCCGCCAGAGGGGGCCCTGTGGGCCCCAGATGACATGGTGGCGCGGCCAGGGCTGGGCCCGCGCCACCCTATGGTGTGGTCGCCCCTTCGACCCTCCTGCGCCGCCTCTTCGCCTATATAAAGCCCCTGCATCGAAAACCCTTATGGAGGAAGCCACGATACGAGAAAAGTTCCAGAGCCGCCGTCATCGCGAAGCCAAGATCTGGGGGACAGGAGTCTCTGTTCCGGCACCTGCCGGAGCGGGGAAGTGCCCCGGAAGGCTTCTCCATCGACACCGCTGCCATCTCCACCGCCATCTTCATCACCGCTGCTGCTCCCATGAGGAGGGAGTAGTTCTCCATCGAGGCTCGGGGCTGTACCGGTAGCTATGTGGTTCATCTCTCTCCTATGTAGTTCAATACAATAATCTCATGAGCTGCCTTACATGATTGAGATTCATATGATGATGCTTGTAATCTAGATGTCATTATGCTAGTCAAGTGGGTTTTACCTATGTGATCTCCGGAGACTCCTTGTCCCACGTGTGTAAAGGTGACGAGTGTGTGCACCGTGTGGGTCTCTTAGGCTATATTTCACGAAGTACTTATTCATTGTTGAAGAGCGTAGTGAAGTGCTTATTTATATCTCTTGATGATTGCAATGTGTTTGTATCACAATTTATCTATGTGCTACTCTAGTGATGTGTTATTAAAGTAGTTTTATTCCTCCTGCATGTGTGCAAAGGTGACAGGTGCGTGCACCGTGTTAGTACTTGGTTTATGCTATGATCATGATCTCTTGTAGATTGCGAAGTTAACTATTGCTATGATAATATTGATGTGATCTATTCCTCCTACATATGCATGAAGGTGACGAGTGTGCATGCTATGCTAGTACTTGGTTTAGTCGTTTTGATCTATCTTACACTTAAGGTTACTTAAACATGAGCATTATTGTGGAGCTTGTTAACTCCGGCATTGAGGGTTCGTGTAATCCTACGCAATGTGTTCATCATCCAACAAAAGTGTAGAGTATGCATTTATCTATTCTGTTATGTGATCAATGTTGAGAGTGTCCACTAGTGAAAGTGTAATCCCTAGGCCTTGTTCCTAAATACCGCTGAGTTACTACTGCTTGTTTACTTGTTTTCTTGTGTTACTACTGCTGCAATACTACCACCATCAACTACACGCCAGACAAGCTATTTTCCGGCACCATTGCTACTCGCTCATATATATTCATACCACCTGTATTTCACTATCTCTTCGCCGAACTAGTGCACCTATTAGGTGTGTTGGGGACACAAGAGACTTCTTGCTTTGTGGTTGCGGGGTTGCATGAGAGGGATATCTTTGACCTCTTCCTCCCTGAGTTCGATAAACCTTGGGTGATCCACTTAAGGGAAAACTTGCTGCTGTTCTACAAACCTCCGCACTTGGAGGCCCAACACTGTCTACAGGAAAGGAGGGGGAACGTAGACATCAAGCACTTTTCTGGCGCCGTTGCCGGGGAGGAAAGGTAAAAGGTACTCACACTCCGGACCTCGGCTACTAAGCTATTTTCCGGCGCCGTTGTAAGTACTCGAAGCTATTTCCTTTAGACTCTGCAATTGCGACATTTGGTTTTTTGTTTACACTAGTTAGGCATAATGGACAACAATGAGCTTTTTATTCTATTTCCTGATTTAAGACATGGATGGTTTGATGCGAAAATTAAAAAACCCATGGAACATATTAATATGAATGCCTTGAACACTATTGTTGTTAATGATATGGAAAATTCTAAGCTTGGGGAAGCTGGCTTTGATGAGCATGATATTTTTAGTCCCCCAAGCATTGAGGAGAAAATTTACTTTGATGATACTTTGCCTCCTATATTTGATGATGAGAATAATAATGATAGCTACTTTGTTGAATTTGCTCCCACTACAACTAATAAAATTGATTATGCTTATGTTGGGAGTAGTAATTATTTTATGCATGAGACTCATGATAAGAATGCTTTATGTGATAGTTATATTGTTGAGTTTGCTCATGATGCTACTGAAAGTTATTATGAGAGAGGAAAATATGGTTGTAGAAATTTTCATGTTACCAAAATACCTCTCTATGTGCTGAAATTTTTGAAGCTACACTTGTTCTATCTTCCTATGCTTGTTACTTTGCTCTTCATGAACTTGTTTATTTACAAGATTCCTATGCATAGGAAGCATGTTAGACTTAAATGTGTTTTGAATTTTCCTCTTGATGCTCTCTTTTGCTTCAACTACTATTTCTTGCGAGTGCATCATTAAAACTGCTGAGCCCATCTTAACGGCTATAAAGAAAGAACTTCTTGGGAGATAACCCATGTGTTATTTTGCTACAGTATTTTGTTTTATATTTGTGTCTTGGAAGTTGTTTACTACTGTAGCAACCTCTCCTTATCATGTTTTTGTGCCAAGTAAAGTTTCTATGTCAAAGTTGATGTTATATTTGGGATTGCTGCGCAGAAACAGCATTGCTGTCTGTCACGAATCTGGGCACAGTTCTCTGTAGAAAATTCCAAAAAATCTGCCAATTTACGAGCGTGATCCTCAGATATGTACGCAACTTTCATTAGTTTTGAGTTTTTCCATTTGAGCAAGTCTGGTGCCAGCTTTAAATTCGTCTTTACGGACTGTTCTGTTTTTGACAGATTCTGCCTTTTATTTCGCATTGCCGCTTTTGTTAAGTTGAATGAGTTTCTTTGTTCCATTAACTTTCAGAAGTTTTGTGCAATGTCCAGAAGTATTGAGAATGATTGTGTCACCTCTGAACATGTGAATTTTGATTGTGCACTAACCCTCTAATGAGTTTGCTTGAAGTTTGGTGTGAAGGAAGTTTTCAAGGGTCAATAGAAGAGGGTGATATAATGTGATCGAGAAGAGCGAAAGGTCTAAGCTTGGGGATGCCCCGGTGGTTCATCCCTGCATATTTTAAGAAGACTCAAGCATCTAAGCTTGGGGATGCCCAAGGCATCCCCTTCTTCATCGACAACTTATCGGGTTTCTTCTAGTGAAACTATATTTTTATTCGGTCACATCTTATGTACTTTACTTGGAGCGTCTCGTGTGCTTTTATTTTTGTTTTTGTTTTGTTATCTTAGTTCTCTGAATAAGTTCATCCTTGTGTGGGAGAGAGACACGCTCCGCTGGTTCGTATGAACACATGTGTTCTTAGCTCATAATATTCATGGCGAAGTTTCCTCTTCGTTAAATTGTTATATGGTTGGAATTGGAAAATGCTACATGTAGTGATTGGTAGAATGTCTTGGATAATGTGATACTTGGCAATTGTTGTGCTCATGTTTAAGATCTTGCATCATATACTTTGCACCTATTAATGAAGAAATACATAGAGCTTGCTAAAATTTGGTTTGCATAATTGGTCTCTCTAAGGTCTAGATAATTTCTAGTATTGAGTTTGAACAACAAGGAAGACGGTGTAGAGTCTTATAATGTTTACAATATGTCTTTATGTGAGTTTTGCTGCACCGGTTCATCCTTGTGTTTGTTTCAAATAACCTTGCTAGCCTAAACCTTGTATCGAGAGGGAATACTTCTCATGCATCCAAATACTTGAGCCAATATTAATGCCATTTGTGTCCACCATACCTACCTACTACATGGTATTTCTCCGCCATTCCAAAGTAAATTGCTTGAGTGCTACCTTTAAACCATTCAAAATTTATCACCTCTGATTTGTGTCAATGTTTTATAGCTCATGAGGAAGTATGTGGTGTTTATCTTTCAATCTTGTTGGGCAACTTTCACCAATGGACTAGTGGCTTCATCCGCTTATTCAATAACTTTGCATAAAGAGCTGGCAATGGGATTCCCAGTCCCAAATTAATTAACAAAAATAGACACTCCTCCATGGTATGTGATTGTTGGACGGCACCCGAAGGATTCGGTTAGCCATGGCTTGAGAAAGCAAAGGTGGGGAGGAGTGTCATCATAATAAAACTAAAATAAAAAGGCACTCCTTCATGGTATGAGATTGTTGGCAGGCACCCGAGGATTCGGTTAGCCGTGGTTTGCGAAAGAAAGGTTGGAAGGAGTGCCACCCAAAAATAAAATAAAATGGGAGCCGCTCTTTGAAGGTTTGCCTGGCAAGGGGGTTAGAGTACCCGCTACCATTCGTTGACAACAACAAACACCTCTCAAAATTTTACTTTTATGCTCTCTTCATGTTTTCAAAACCAAAGCTCTAGCACAAATACAGCAATCGATGCTTTCCTCATTGAAGGACCATTCTTTTTACTTTTATTGTTGAGTCAGTTTACCTATCTCCCTCCACCTTAAGAAGCAAACACTTGTGTGAACTGTGCATTGATTCCTACATACTTGCATATTGCACTTGTTATATTACTTTATGTTGACAATATCCATGAGATATACATGTTATAAGTTGAAAGCAACCGCTGAAACTTAATCTTCCTTTGTGTTGCTTCAATACCTCTACTTTGAATTATTGCTTTACGAGTTAACTCTTATGCAAGACTTATTGATGCTTGTCTTGGAGTACTATTCATGAAAAGTCTTTGCTATATGATTCACTTGTTTACTCATCTCATTACTTTTGTTTTGATCGCTGCATTCATCTCATATGCTTACAATAGTATGATCAAGATTATGATGGCATGTCACTTCAGAAATTATCTTTGTTATCGTTTTACCTGCTCGGGACGAGCAGAACTAAGCTTGGGGATGCTGATACGTCTCCAACGTATCGATAATTTCTTATGTTCCATGCTACTTTATTGATGATACCTACATGTTTTATGCACACTTTATGTCATATTCGTGCATTTTCCGGAACTAACCTATTAACAAGATGCCGAAGTGCCGGTTCCTGTTTTCTGCTGTTTTTGGTTTCGAAATCCTAGTAACGAAATATTCTCGGAATTGGACGAAATCAACGCCCGGGTTCCTATTTTGCCCGGAAGCATCCGGAACACCCGAGAGCGCCGGAGGGGCCCTGTGGGCCCCAGATGACATGGTGGCGCGGCCAGGGCTGGGCCCGCGCCACCCTATGGTGTCGCCGCCTCTTCGACCCTCTGACGCCGCCTCTTCGCCTATATAAAGCCCCTGCGTCGAAAACCCTTACGGAGGAAGCCACGATACGAGAAAAGTTCCAGAGCCGCCGTCATCGCGAAGCCAAGATCTGGGGGACAGGAGTCTCTGTTCCGGCACCCTGCCGGAGCGGGGAAGTGCCCCCGGAAGGCTTCTCCATCGACACCGCTGCCATCTCCACCGCCATCTTCATCACCGCTGCTGCTCCCATGAGGAGGGAGTAGTTCTCCATCGAGGCTCGGGGCTGTACCGGTAGCTATGTGGTTCATCTCTCTCCTATGTAGTTCAATACAATAATCTCATGAGCTGCCTTACATGATTGAGATTCATATGATGATGCTTGTAATCTAGATGTCATTATGCTAGTCAAGTGGGTTTTACCTATGTGATCTCCGGAGACTCCTTGTCCCACGTGTGTAAAGGTGACGAGTGTGTGCACCGTGTGGGTCTCTTAGGCTATATTTCACGAAGTACTTATTCATTGTTGAAGAGCGTAGTGAAGTGCTTATTTATATCTCTTGATGATTGCAATGTGTTTGTATCACAATTTATCTATGTGCTACTCTAGTGATGTGTTATTAAAGTAGTTTTATTCCTCCTTGCATGTGTGCAAAGGTGACGAGTGCGTGCACCGTGTTAGTACTTGGTTTATGCTATGATCATGATCTCTTGTAGATTGCGAAGTTAACTATTGCTATGATAATAATGATGTGATCTATTCCTCCTACATATGCATGAAGGTGACGGTGTGCATGCTATGCTAGTACTTGGTTTAGTCGTTTTGATCTATCTTACACTTAAGGTTACTTAAACATGAGCATTATTGTGGAGCTTGTTAACTCCGGCATTGAGGGTTCGTGTAATCCTACGCAATGTGTTCATCATCCAACAAAAGTGTAGAGTATGCATTTATCTATTCTGTTATGTGATCAATGTTGAGAGTGTCCACTAGTGAAAGTGTAATCCCTAGGCCTTGTTCCTAAATACCGCTGAGTTACTACTGCTTGTTTCTTGTTTCTTGTGTTACTACTCGCTGCAATACTACCACCATCAACTACACGCCGGCAAGCTATTTTACGGCACCATTGCTACTTGCTCATATATATTCATACCACCTGTATTTCACTATCTCTTCGCCGAACTAGTGCACCTATTAGGTGTGTTGGGGACACAAGAGACTTCTTGCTTTGTGGTTGCGGGGTTGCATGAGAGGGATATCTTTGACCTCTTCCTCCCCGAGTTCGATAAACCTTGGGTGATCCACTTAAGGGAAAACTTGCTGCTGTTCTACAAACCTGCGCACTTGGAGGCCCAACACTGTCTACAGGAAAGGAGGGGGAACGTAGACATCACCGATCCTAAGGTCAATCTTGGAGAATACGGTGGCACCGGCTAGCTGGTCAAACGGATCTTCTATCTTTGGCAAGGGGTATTTGTTTTTGATGGTGACATCGTTAAGTTTACGATAATCCGTACATAACCGATTGGCACCATCTTTCTTATCCACAAATAAAACTGGTGATCTCCAAGGTGACGAACTTGGTCGAATCAGACCCTTGTGCAACATATCATCCAGTTGCTTCTTCAGTTCTCTCAATTCTGCCGGGTTCATGCTATAGGCTCTCTGGGCTATAGGTCCTGTTCCAGGAATTAACTCGATGATAAACTCGATATCCCGATCCGGGGGCATACCGGGTAGATCATCCGGAAACACATCAGCGTATCGACAAACGACCCTATCCGATCCGGAGTTGGTTTGGCTACTCCTTGGTTGCAAGTGAAATTTCTGGGAGTTTTTCGGACACATGTTCTATTGTTATTCCGGTGCTACTAGTCATGGTGATGGCCTTCTTGGCGCAATCTATCAATCCATGATGTTTCGCCATCCAATCCATTCCTAGTACTACTTCCAGTCCTTTTGTTCCCAGAACAATTAAGTTTGCAAAAAACATTATTTCTTGAATTCGGATGGGTACTTCTTTGCAAAATTTTCTAGCTTTAGTTGTTGATCCAGGTATTTGAACTATCATGACATGTTTCAAGCTGATTGGTTGAATCTTACTAGTGCTCACAAAATCTTCGGTAACAAATGAATGTGATGCTCCGGAATCAAACAACACTCTTGCTGGTACTGAGTTAACAGAAAACATACCCAACACCACATCTGGGGCTTCCTGGGCTTCTTCGGCGTTCATGTGGTAGAGGCGTCCTCCGCGGTTGTGCGGGTTGTTGGGGGCGAACTTCTTGCCGGTGGAGACACGGCGTTGCTGCTGAGCAGGTGCGGCGGTGTTGCTCGGCGAGCTTGGCCAGCCTTTTGGGGCACTCATTGGAAAAGTGTCCCACCACTCCACATTCATAGCGAGTGATTGTGGACTTGTCTTTGGCTCCAACCGGAATAGCATTGCTTCCGGTCCTTGGTGCAGTGTTGGTGTTGGTGTTGTTGGTGTTGGGGGCTCGCGGCGGAGCGCGGTTGAAGTTGCTGTTGTGGTGCACATAGGAGTTGGGGTTGTTGCTGTTGTGGTGGGGGCCTCCTGGCCTTGGGTTTCCTCCGCTCCGGTTCTGAAAACCGGGGCGCGACACTTGGTTCTGGGGCTTGTTGTTTCTGGGGGCGAAACCACTGCTTGAGCTAGGGCGGTATCTCGGGGCATTGCTGGGCCCACTCTGATTCATCATGCGGCGCTTGCGGTTTTCATTGGCCTGGTGCAACTTGCCTTCCATTTGGATGGAAGAATCCACTAAGGCTTCAAGGTCAGCAAAGGGAATGTTGACCGATGCGTCCGCATCTCGTCGTGCAGGCCGTTCAGGAATCTCTCCTTTCTTTTCTCATTGGTGTCAGTTTCATCGGGGGCGTATCTTGACAGGGTGAGGAACCTGTCGCGGTATTCTACCACCGACATCCGGCCTTGCTTCGGTCCCGGAATTCATCCCTCATCTTCTTGATCAAACCTGGTGGTACATGGTACTTGCTAAACTTGAGCTTAAAGTCGGCCCAAGTCATCATCTGTCCGGCATTTAATGCACGGGCGCTGGTCCACCAAGCTCTTGCTGGTCCTGCTAGGTAGTGCGTAGCAAACAGCACTTTCTCATTCTCATCCACTCCAGCTACTTCTAAGTTATTCTCCATGGTTTGCAGCCAATCATCTGCATCTAAGGGTTCTTCAGTCTTGCTGAAAACGGGTGGGTTGGTGTTTTGGAAATTCTTGAGTTTGGATCCTGGATGGTCATGGTGTCCATGGCCCTGCTGGTTGTTGGCTAACCGTTGCGGTCGCTGCGAGGCTGGCTTGACGTTCGGCTCGGTCCGTCTCCCCGTCTCGCCATCGAGTGCAGCGTAGTTGCATCATCGCATCTGAGTTCGCGTTGCGGTGAGCCATCTGAACAGATAGATAGATCATGAGATAATAGGGAATTTTCTATGGCTTATTTTGGGTAACTTTTAAACTTTAAAGACTTTTGATGATGCATATAACACACAAACATTCATTCATTCATAACAAGCATCACAGATTACAAGCTAACACACTAAGGGTTTTAAGAACCCTTCTTCTTCCTTCTACGATACAAGGGACCGGATACATACTCATACCCAGGGTTTTAAGAACCCTTCATGCTACGATACAAAGGACGGGGTACAAGCCATTCCTACACATGTGATCTAGTGCAACACTACTCGTCATCTTCATCCACATCAATGGGAATGATCCCATCTTCCGCGGCTTCCAGAAACTCGTAGTCCTCCTCATCAGTGAACTCATCATCCTCAAAGTCGTTGTCATCACTCAGGAAGTCATCGCCTCCCTGAATGTCATCTCCCTCCTCCTCCATCTCCTGGATCTGGTCCTGCTGGGTACGGACAGTCACCTCCAAAGTGCGGATCTTCTCGCGAAGGCGGCGGATGGTGGCATCCTTCTTGGCGCGCTGCAGGCGGAGTATCTTGCGGTCCTTGGCGAGCATCTGGATAGCTTCGGCATGGTGAGCCACAGTCATCTGGGCACGGTGGTTGTGAACCCGCGTCCGCTCCAGGTCCTTCCGGGTCTCATGAAGCATGAAGTCCAAATGCTGCACATGGATCATGAGCACCGGGTGCGAAGAGGGTGCCATGGGTTCTCCCATGGTGTCGTGCCTGGCGAAGTAGGCGAGCGGCTTCCCGGAGTGCGGCGATGTGCTGTCCGCACACCCGAGCAAGTCCCTCCTGAAGAGCGTGAGCAAGCCCGTCCGGCCAGTTGCATGCCTTGAAGGAGAAAAGGATCCTCTCCGAGATGGGAGGCTCCGAACTTCCCTTCAAGTCAGCGGTGATCATCCACTGCTGTTCCCCGGTGGGGGTGTCGTGGATCCGGACGCCATGGAACTTGGGAGGTGGACGTTCGAGCCTCTCGGACACAAGGTACAAGTCGCGCTCGAACACCAGACTTCCTCCGTTCTCCAGGTCGTAGGTCTCCGTCTGGACGTAGGGCTCCATCTGAAAGTGAAATGGATGAGTAAGTTAGAGATGTGACTAAGTGTGGCAATATTTTAGATGTATTTAAAAAGAAGAGCATGGTCATCATTTTTGAAAAGATTCGGTAGAAAAGAGAATGAGTAAGTTTTTCCCAAGTATTCACTCAATTTGTTTTAGAAACTAAATTTTTAGGAACGTCCATTCTAAACTAGGGTCTCCTAAGGTCAAACAATGGCTCTGATACCAACTTGTCAACACCCGGATTTTTAAGTCCGGATGCCTATTATGTCATACATCGCAATCCCAGGAATATTGTTGTTGCGAGGCATAATAGTTAAGTATCACAGTCATCATTCATTACAACTCATAAAGTCTTACAAATTGGAATCACATGCTCCATATTACACAAATAGTTGATCTAATGATCAACGAACTGATCAACGAACCAACACAAGTTCATAGCGGAAGCGTAAGATACAAGGACTCTATAGTCCACAGGCCAACGCTTGACGTTAGCAGACTCCTAGTGGTTGTAGACTTCCTGCTGACCGTCCTCCTCGTACTTGCTGCTCCTCTTCATAGTCCGGCCATTTGAATAGCCGGGGACACAGCCGTGAGTACTTTATGTACTCGCAAACTAATACTAGTGTAAGTGCTAACATCTCTAGCATTGGGTGCTAAGCTCTAGTTTATTTGCATAAAGCCAATTTTAGTTCACAAGTATTTGCTAAAGACTTATTCATGTGCTAACTAGCTCAAGTGGGAACATTAGTGTCATTCCCACAACTCTGTTGTGTTTTCAATATAATCAAGTCACCATTCACCTTTTATTTCAACAACATGATCAAAGTCTAATACTGGATACTGTATGGCCGTTCCAACCGTCCGTAACCGTGGACACGGCTATTCGAATAGATTTACACTCTGCAGAGGTTGCACACTTGTGCCACAACATTTGATTTCATCCGTCGGGATTTCCCCGAATCATCGTAACACAGTATGCGGATCATCAACCATAACCTTTCATTTACTAACCCTAGTATGAGCACCTCTCCCCATGAGCTTGGCCTCCCAGTGATGACCAACTGTCATCCTGGGAACTGCACAGGGCTTGGCCGTACAATTCACCTTCAATTCACATCATTCATCCACAACGGAGGCAGCCTCGGCATAACCCCTATGATGTGTGTTCAGAGGGAACTCATACTAAGATACATAAACTTCTAGTTAAGCCCTTACCCATAATCAGGTATTGTGGGGGTACTCAATAATTGGAAAGGTATCGCATCCAATCCAATACTAGTTTTTAATCAAAAATCACCATCTTCTCTTGGTCATATTCACCTTCAAAAATCATTTCATTATTTCACCACACATGTTCCCATCTAGAGTAGTCATGTTTAATTTAGCACTAGCATCTAAGGATGAGGGGTGCTAAGTACTTTGCTTTGCTCCTAGGCTAACTTTGATACTCTTGTACTAATCTAACATTAACCCTATTGAATTATGAATCAACAGTACAAAATAACAGTAAGTAAAACTTAAAAATAAAACTGGGAATTAGGCTCATAATATAAAGTAAAATGGGTGGTGCTTGGCTCAGGATGAGCTAGCACTTTGCAAGAGTATTATCTTGCCTTGGTTGGGAAACTGGTCAAAGTGGTCTTCTTCTCCTTGACAGTAGACTTCCTCCTCCTCCGGATACTCCTCGGTACTAGCGTCTAAAATACGAATACGGGGTACACAATCATCATACCAAACAAGGTACTAAACTAGGCACACTCAAGAGTTACACACTTTAACTAACATCACATATTCTTATTTAGTTGGAGAATGAGTTCTTTTCATGATTTAAGAAAAATAATTTCCTCTCATATTACTTTTAATTATTCAGAGATATAACTTCCTCTCATTATTTTATTAAGATTTAATTTCTCTCATGCATAATATGTGACCTAGGTTGAACAAGGTCAACCTCTTCACACTTAGCATTTTAAGAAAATGATTTAAATGAGGTGAGTACCTCATACCATTTAATTCTAACATGATAATGATTTAATATCATCAACAAACCATATGAGATTTTTATGACCAGAGCCTTCACCTCATATTGGATTGCTCATGACAAGATTTAAATGGAAAGATATTCCCATATGATTTATTAATATATTGGGACAATATCCTTGACTAGAAAATAGCCATAAAGTTCCTTAATTTAACTAGGCCATGATCATACACAGTAAGCATGGCATATTTTTGTAGAAACAATTAGTATAAGTGAAATGTGAATTGTAGGAGTTGGAATTAACTTAAAAGCATGTTTGGTTGATTTTTAATAATTATTCTAAGGCAGAAAAGTCCCTGCCTTGTTTATTTTGTCATTTTAATTCTACAATAGATCTAGGGTTCTATCCAGTGGCATTGTGTAGATAATTTCCTAAGGTTTCCAAATATATCAAGTTTGTAAAATTTGGCTGAGTGGATTTGTCTCTATTAAATTTCAAAGTCAGCATCAGATTGCATATTCTAGTTATTCTGGAAATTCGAATTTGAACTATTGGGCTTGCGCGGGAAAATAACTGGGCTGCACAGGGGACAGGGAGATGGGCCGGCCCAGCTCTGCGTCTGGCGCAGCGGGCCGTCTGACTGGCGGGGGCCACGCGTCAGTGAGATTTACTCACCGAATCGGTACGCTGTGCGAGAGGCGTTGGATCAGGCGATGATCCAACGGCTGGAGGTTGTCGTCGTCGACGGCGAGAAGCAGTGGCGTGCGCGGCGGAGGTAGGGGGTCGGAGCGGCCGTCGGAGCTCCGGCGGTCGCCGGCGGGGTGCGCCGCGACGTTGTCGACGATGGGGAAGCGCCTGGAAGCAGTTGCGTCGTCGGGGGAGGTCTCCTTCTCCGGCGAGCTTCGGCTACTGGCGGCGGCGGCGACCTTGCGATTGGGGCGCTGCGGTGGCTAATCGATCAAATTGAGGCGGCGAGGAGTTGTGTGGTGATGAGTGGAGGCGAATGGTGTGCTCAGATCAGTGGGAGGAGTCCCCTTTTTATAGCATTGAGGGGTGGCCGTGGGGTGGCGCGGCAGTCGTCGACGGCGTCGTCGTTCCAGGGGCTCCAAGGGGCAAGTGATGGGCGCACCGTGTTGGCGACGTCCAGGCGAAGCTGACACGCTTGATGGCGTGGATAATGAGGGGCTACAGCGGCGGCGATCTTGACCGGAGCTTGCAGGTCATGGCGGAGGTGCGCGGAAGCTCACGTCGTCTGCGGCGTTCCCGCGGGCCAGGGGCCATGTCCGGGCGATTCCTGGTGTTGTCACGCGTCGACTGGAGTTGAGAGGAGAGCAAGTGGTGGCGGGGTGCGTTGGGGCGACGTCACGCTCTGGGCGTCCAGTGTGTGCGCCATGCGCGCTCTGGCGCGGCATGGGCGTGCTCTGGGCGCATCTGGGCGCGCAGCTGCTGGCGTGTGTGTGCGTGGCTTTGACCAGGGGAGGGCACGGGCACGTCCAGGGAGGTGAGAGGGAGAGGTTTGACAAGGCAGGGCATGCTGGAGGTGACCAGGGAGAGAGGGAGCATGATGGTGGCATGCCATGCCACGGCATGGCATGGTTTTGACCATGTTGAGCAAGTGGAGGGGGGCACAGTGGCTGGCACTGATGCTGAGGGGTAAGGGGAGATGCCAGGGTGCAGAGAAGGCAGGGTTGGACCAAGTCCAAGGTAGAAAATTGAGGTATGGGCTCAAGTTTCTACATCGCCAGACAAGGTGTTCGACATAATGCCCGCAAGAAAAATATTTTCGAATTTTGCAAATCTTTTTGTTGGGTTGTAATAATATATTAAATAGAGTATATTGGTGGTGGTGGTGGTCAAAATAGAATTGATTTGCAAAAATTTATTTTGCATGTGATCTTACATATGTAAATTTGTTCCAACTTTGCATGCTTCTTATTTGAAATTGATGCATAATTTGGGGTGGTGTCTTTGGGCAAAGTTGGAGTGCTGGATGTTGTCTTGGATGAGGTAAAAAGCCTTGACTAAGTGTAGAAGTGAAAAGTGAAAATACAGGGGCTCAAAGTGAGTACCAGATTATAAATGTCACATATGACCATATCACATGTGAGCTCATATTTATCTCAATTTTGATTTGAAAGTTGTTTGATGGTTTCCAAAGTTGTTAATATAGGTTTAGTATCCATTTACACCTAGTGGTGCAAACCAAAATGGTCTCTAACAAAGATTTGTAAAAATGGCCTAAGCCTTATGTGTGTGTGAGATTGATTTTTATTATTTCTTTTCCTTTTTTTTCTTTTTATTTGACTTTCGATGATCAAGAGATCATTGCTAGGGTTTTAGAGTGAGAGAGAACACATAAGCAAGCATCATGGCAATTGCACACTCACATAATTAAAGTAGGTGATCTATATGCATAAATCTATATGAGGAGAAAAAGTTTTTGTTAACCCTAATTTTTGGATTCTTGAATTTCTCTCTTGTTCCTTTTATTGAAATTTGGGATGTTACAGTAAACTCCGGGTACTATCTTCGGCAGGCCCATTTGGGATGCCTATGTCACTGCCTCCCCTACGAGGAGTGAGGTGTTGATGACGTACGGTGGTCGAGTAGCGCGGCCAGGGTGGAAGAAACCAGATGCACTGCCTCCCCTCCCCTGCGAGTGCATCTTCTTTAGTTTTATCGTGTTTATTTAAAATGCCGTGTTTTTATATATCGTACCGTGTCGTGTCCCTGGACTTATCTATGTAACGACGGTGGTACTTGTTTGCATCCTTATTTATGTAAGTGACATATTTATGTAATCTAAGTGAGTCTCTATGTGTGTTCAAACCTGTTCGTCCTCAAATGACTACTATTTCTTGTACCAAATTGTTTATAAAACCCAACAAAAAAACAAAAAAATTCTAATCCACTAAGACTAGAATTTTAGCTATTTTCAATTTTTTAAGTTGTTATTCATATATATTACAAATTTAGTGTTAAGATTCATATTGAATTATCTATTTCATATTCAATTAGTGAATTAGTGAATTGTATATAACTACACAAAGATCTGTGTGTTGAAAAATGTACAAACATGCATTTAATAACCTAACGGAAGTGATAAAATGACTATAGATACCTTTATTACTTGTGAGTGTCAATATGTATCTATCCGTCCCACTGGTTACCAGACTACCCCTACGAGACGACTTCCCACGAGGTGTGCGGTTCGAGTCACGGCAACACCCATTTTTTGCTTCATTTTTTTTGATATTTAATATGTACCACCTCAACTAGCCTAATGGGCCTAATTTGGTTGGAGATGGCCCATTAGTCAAATCTAGATTGGGCTATCCGCTGCGATTATTGTTGCTGTTAAATGAGATAGTTGTTCCTGTTTTATATGTAGCCTAATGGGCCTAATTGGATGGAGTTGGCCCATTAGTCAAGTCTAGATTGGTCTGTTGTCTGCTGTGAGTGTTGTAGCTGTGAAATGAGCTATTTGTTGTTGTTGACTGAGAGATTTGTTGCTGTCAAATATCACATAAGATAACAACTCCACCCGACTGCCAACACGCCGTCTTTATTTTAGATTACCAGAGGTTTTCCCCCATTTCCACTGGAAAATACCTTATCAATTATGTACAAATCGTCTGCAACAAAACTGAGCAAAAACTGACAATACATTTCCTATAATCAAACGCTTACTTTGGAAAAATCTTTGTCACTTGGTGAATTGAAGCATGAGAGTTGTGCTACTGTGTCCTACCTATCTGTTTGGTTTGTGTAATGGATTTAGATGGCGGTTGTTTTCAGTGTGTGATCATTGCTCTAAACCTGTTCCAGGCTTTCCTGGTATTTCGGAGTTGGTTGGGATGGCAGCCAATCTCCCCAGTAAACTCTGTTTTCCTTTTATTTTGTTGGTGTCTAGTTTTAATCCTGTAATACACTTGACTTATTTTTCAATGAACAGGCTAGATCAACAGCAGCAAATAGAACATGCTTACCTAGCATCCAAGCACACAACAGGGCCAAGCATGCACAACACATCAGCATATGTAGTAAGCACATCATACACATGCTTAAACACTAAGCATACTTAATTAGAAACATAGTTCACACATACTTAAATAGAAACATAGTTCACAACAGCATTAACCAAGTTTTAACACCACAAGCACGACAGAGTTTAACATAAACACACAACTAAAGAAAGAGGCATCAGGTAGGCAGGCAGGTCGGCACCATCCTCCGCATGCTCCTACTGCCGGGGGGCGTACTTCTTGAGGAACAGGCCGTAGGCGGCATGCTTGGCCCTGAGGTGTGCGGGTGTCTGCCCGCTGCCAACACCAGTGTAGGTGGCATGCCGGTACATGCCGAGGAAGTCCGTCGGCATTTCCTTGCGGCTGCACCAGGGGCACTTGAACCTCCCCGGGCCAAGAAGGTAGCGAATCTCCCCGCACCTAAGCCCGCGGAGAACATGCCCGCTCTTCCGGTCCCTATCCTCCCGGTCAGAACCGACTTCATCCGAAGGATCCTCCTGTTAGATGAAGTAAATTAGGTTAATTAGCTGCTATTGCATACAAACAATGTAATGACTATAAATAGAAAAGGAACGAAAACAATGCAAAGTAATTATTTGTATAAATGCACATTAGTTAGTAACTATACATACCATATCTAATTTAAACAAAAACTAGTGTTTGGAATGGAACAAGCGGCAATACCATCACAGAAGAAAAACACTATGTCTAGATGCTCGGAGAAAGGTATACTTGATACTCGGAAAGGATCCAGAGGATCCAATCCATCAATATGCATGCTCAAATCACACCAATGAGCGAGATGCTCAAAAGGTATTAGTCATCACTTCGTATAGACCAAGTGATGCTAGCAATATTTGAGGCAAACAAAAACTTGGAGTGCCCGAGTTGATGAAGATATGCAAAATAGTATGAAATACAAGCATATCAAGTACAAACCAGATACACACAAAGCTTTGACAGCCACATACACCACCTAGCACCACCTAGCTATTAAACCATCGAAACCCTTATTTTCTTCATAAAACAATCATAGTGGCATTCATATGTATGATACCCTACTCGTGAGGATCTCTATTAATAAAAACCAACAGTTTATCCATCAAGGTGAGCAACCAAGTAGCAGTACCAAGAGCTACCGAGGTCACATCAAACCTAGTAAGCCACAGACCATAGCATCAATCATCATAATATGGACAGATTCAGATTGTGATGAATATTAATCCAACAATAGTTGGCATCCATCCATTCTTCTCAAACAAATTGAATCATTACCAATACACAGTTCATCAATAAAGAATTCCAGTGAATATCCTTACACAACAAGAAACCATAGTTCAATTAGTAACAATAAGAACACCAAATGATCAAGTTTACAGTAGCATGACTTGCACATGACACTCTAGTGAAGGCAAAGCTCCAGTCAAGAAATCAAGGCTTCCATGCAGTGATTAATTAACAGGCAACATCTGCAAGTATTGGAGCCACATTTCAACTTCTGTGTCCATACAATGTAGTAGCAGTTAATCTAAAACCTGTCTAGACATTAATTGCAAGCAGGCACAAGTCATAAGTGAATCATCCAGTGCCTAGATCCATATAATTGCTAGGAACCAGTCATAATAGCAAGCTAATCAAACTAGATAGCCTTATTTATCAGCGGATAGGGATTACATGGAACCCAACCAAGCAAGAACCTCAGATGAACACTTGAGCAAGCTCAAATTCATCTCTCGAACTACTAGAAATATCAAAATGGCTTGGTACTACAACAAATTCACATCATATAGATTAGCCAAATCCACGGATTTCGTACAAGCTTGCGAGCGAGCAAGGCATTCCTGCATGTCGTCGGGGTCGGCGGAGAAATTTACCTCGGACGGGTCGGCGGAGTCGGATTCGTCGAAGGTGGGCACGTCATCGGGGCTGTTGATCTTGAGCCCCGCCGCCTTCCTCTCCTCGCCTCTCGCGGTTCTTCAGATTCTTCTTCTTGCGCCGCCGCTTCGCGCCTCTGTCTCGTGCGCACGCTTCTTGCTCGCCGGTGCGGCCACCGTCCTCTGGCCCCAAGCGGAGCTCAGATCTAGGGCAGCTCCGCCCGCCGATGAAGCGGCCAACTGGGTTTCCTCAACCGCCGCCTCCTTGCCCTTCCCCTCCTTCCCCTTCCCCCTCTCCATGGACGAGCGCGAGCGAGCACGAGAGCGAGCTCTGCTGTTCTTGACCTAGGGTTTTTTGCCCGATTTGGGGATTGCTTTTGCTTTGGATAGAATTGCTGAAGAGGACAGGGGAGAAAGATATTTATATCTCGGCGGTTCCGTCGTGGCCGCGCGTGGACACGTAGGCGTATAATACATAGAGGTATGGGTCATACGGGCTTGTACATGGGCTGATACGAACCCAGCCAAACCCGAAGTACACAGGAAATGACGATCATGCCCCCAGACCCGAATCGGTATGAACGAATCCTAACCGTCCACGTGTTTTCGCGGTTTGGCCAGTTTGTGGTGGGTAACGTACGGAAGCAAAAACGATAAACTAATTCTAGATTCTCCTAATCCAACCTTTGGTGACTGCAATTTGTACTTTCTGGAGCACAACAATGATCTAGCAATCCATCTGGACAAGTTCAATGGGTCGATGCATTATACTCTCGAATTATTTAAAAAAATCATTCCAAAGCTGAAAGGCGCAAATGAAAAATGGCAAGCTACGACAAATATGAAATAATGTCAAAATTTCCGTAACCTGTAAACATCACGAAAACAAGGACTTAAATCTTGAAATAACCAATTTCCCCAATTTCCATCATCTATATAAACACTTGGTGCCACAAATACAGGACGGCAATGGATAGTAGCAAGACTTGAAGCTCCAAGTCTGGTGTAAACTGTAATACTCAACTAAAACTATCATCTGGGTGTCTCCATGCCTATTCCAGTCATCTGCGGGACCGTTGAGAAGCTACTCGACAATGGAGGGTCCCAAGGTGACGGAGCTACAGATGACAAGTGCACGGCCAAGCGCTCCAGTGCGGTATGCTCCATTACCAGTTTTTCCCTCCAGGTGCTTCGCAGGGCCTTCAGCTGATCAGCCACCTCTGTCATGGAAGGCCTATCTTCGCCACTGGCAGCCAAGCACATCCTACCCAGCTCTGCGACTTCTCCCAGCAGCGTCTCCATCTCAGCGCGCATTATGCTCGCATCAAGGATACCCTCGAGGTCTCCCTCCTTCATGGCGAGTAGGAAGGATGACACCAAGCTCTTGCCTTGCTTGGGGCCGTCGTGGTAGATCGCCGTCTTCCCCGTGATCAGCTCCAGCAACACAACCCCGAAGCTGTAAACGTCGCTCTTGTCCGTGAGTTGCCGCTCCTGCAAGTACTCAGGGTCTAGGTAACCCAAGGTCCCTTGCACCAATGTCATGAACTGAACCTCATCCTTGGGGAGCGTCCTTGATGCGCCAAAATCGGTCACTTTCGCCATGTAGCTGTCATCCAAGAGAATGTTCATGGACTTAACATCTCCATGGACTATAGGGTGGTTTGTCGACAGATGCAGATAGGCTAGTGCTTCTGCTGATTCTTGAGCGATCCTGAGACGGGTATCCAGTGAGGGAGATGTGCTGTTATGATGGATAAAGTCGAAGAGAGTGCCGTTCGATATGTATTCATAGACCAGTATGGGGACCTCCACCTCCAAGCAGCACCCTAGAAGCCTGACAACATTCCGGTGGTTGGTCTGTGAAAGTACAATAATCTCCTGCACGAATTCATCAGTTTCGGCCATGTTCATGAGCTTTGAGCGTTTCACAGCTACTACCCTGTCATCCTTGAGAATGCCCTTGTAGACAGTGCCGTGACCGCCCCTTCCCAGTTCTCTGTTCTCATCAAAATCGTTTGTGGCCTTCTTCAGTTCTTCTTGCGTGAATATCCTCAATGTATCGACTTGTTTTGACATAATTTGATGGTATAATATCTGACCACCATTCTGATCGAAGAATCTTTCCTTCTCTTTCTTCAGCTTTCTTTTCTGATACTCGGCATGGAGTGCAAAGATACAGACCGTGAGGAAGACGACACTCACGGATATGCCTGAAAATCATGACGGTTAATTACCATCAGTTGAACTAGCGTCATTGCCCACTTTTAGCTAAAAATAACAATGCAATATGTGCCACACACACCATTTACTTTGCTATATGACATGCATGCAAACTGCACTTAAACTTATGGGAAAATTTGCTACAGGACACCGTTATTTTACGTCGTTTGCTAAAACACACCGCTTGATTGTGTCTTTGCCAGGTACCATTATAATTTTGTGGCACATTTGCTAGAACACACCACCTGTCCCAAAACGGAAACTTTTGCATATTTTTTTCAAAATCAGTCATAGCATGGTCATCCCAGCCAAAAGTGCCAAAATTTCCCTTTTTGGACAGATGGTGTGTTCTGGCAAATGTGCCACATAATTGTAATGGTACCTGGCAAAGACACAATTGAGCGGTGTGTTTTGGCAAACGCCAAAAAAAAAACGGTGTCCTGTAGCAAATTTTCCCAAAACTTATAGAACAGGCATAAGAAGTGCAAAAGAGCTTTCCAGTTACTGTATGGAGAAGTGTGAGTGCACAAAGTGTTATGATCGTTAACTTTCCAATTACCTATGGCGATGTTCTGAGCTTTGTTTGGGTTAACTCGAATGCATGGTATGCTCTTTGGATCATCGCTCCTGAATCCTGATGAGCATAAACAGGTGTAGCTTCCAATGGTGTTTCTGCAATTACCTTTGCAAGGATACAAGGACTGATCTGGAGATTCACACTCGTTGATGTCTGTCATTTCAAGGATGTCAGGGTAATATCAACATCAATTACCAGAAATTGCATTCCATAAATAACAAAGCTGACATAAAGGAGAGTATATATGTGGGCTTTCAGTGACGCATACACATACCTTGGCACCCTCCTTGTAGGTAGGGATTGCCCTCATAACCTTGAGAGCAGTTGCAGCGGTAACCGGGGCCATTGGATACATTAACACATTCACTATTCATAGCTTGGCAGGCATACTGTGGTCCCATCCTGCTGGCTTCGGTACAACTTCCATTGCCAACAACCCAATCAAGCACCAGAGGAACCCCATTTGTATATTTACTGGGAAAATTTGTAGAGCTAGCAAACGAAGGTTCAAACTTGAACCAGCCGTCCTCAACAACGAATGAGTAGCTGCATGGGCTGAAAGCCTTGATGGTAGAGTTGTCTAGTAATGGTGAGGTTGTGGTGTTAAAGGAGCTGATGTTTCCTGGAAACGTGGTCTGGCAGCAACCCAGTCCAGAACACTCTGTGCTATCATCAACGCTACTTGCGTCAGTGCAGTATGAATAGCATGTGTTGACAGCGTAGTAGTCAAGCTGGTTCTTGCCCATGCCGGATCCCACGATGAATCCAAGCGTATCACACCCAATTGAAATCAACTTGTTCTTGGTGTCGGAAAACTTATGAAAAGGATCAAGGCTTAAGCCAGCCAAACCGCTGCTATTGGTGCCATTGGCGTAATTGCATTTCCATGCGATGTGTGGGTTCAGAACACGGATCTCACCCAGGTTAAGATTGATGTCCAGTACCCTAACACCGGTTGAGGCTAGATACGCCTCGCCTTCATTGCACGTGACATTGAAGGGTTCTTGGAAGCAACCTTTTCCGATGCCAAACGGGTACGGGATATTGACGTTGCCACATTTTCCTGGGCAGCCAAGCCGTGTCATGGGGATGTTCCCAGAGGATTCGGACCCATAAGCTGTAGTACTATGTTGCAGTAATAGGGTGGTGGCGACAAGTAACAATAAGAGCTTCTTACCTACAAGGCAATGATCAAGAAATGTATCAATATATATCTTGGTTGGATGCATCTGTTGAAATTGATATGGGCCATTCCTCTACGATTTCACATGTAAGGCAGTAAATTGAAAATTTCCTCTACGATACAACTGAATGTTTCGTTTGTTTAAACGATGCAGAAAATAACAAACTATCGATTTTTGGTGCTTACGTCTCTGCTCCAGGAACGGAGAGCTTAAACAGTGTCCAAGTGA
Source organism: Lolium rigidum (assembly GCF_022539505.1). NCBI lineage: Eukaryota > Viridiplantae > Streptophyta > Magnoliopsida > Poales > Poaceae > Lolium > Lolium rigidum. The sequence continues at coordinate 21,787,248 of NC_061508.1, forward strand.
ACGAGCTACAGCCCCGATGAGCAAATAAAAAAATCCCCGTACCTTACAGGGCCTGGTAGCCATGAGCGTAGCACCGTGCGGCAGCCAGGTACGGCCGCGAAGGAGGGCAAACTGCGCAAGATGCCAAAGGAGGCCGGACCGGCGGGCAGTGCCGGAGGCTCGGATCCGGCGCCGGGCGCTGGCTGGAGGAGACAGACCCCCGGCCACGGGAACTCGTCAGAGGCGGACGAGAACCCAGATTTCCCTACGGGTGGTGCTGCGCAGATGGGTCTGGCCTTTCCATCGGCGTCAGGCATCTCGCCGGCAATAGGTGGTCTCACTCAGGTCGGGGAATGGCGGTGGAGACTGGAGAGGCCAGGGTGTGGCTTCGGTGTGTTTTTTTTCTTCAACATTACCCGACAAAAAATTGGCTAGCCAAATTTTTTGGTTCAGCCCCTTTGCCACACATTGGCAGTTAATAGTGCAGTGATTAAAATTTGGCAACCAACCAAAGAAGAGTCAATCGTTGGCCACAATCCAAACGTTACCCTTAGTTTTGGTGCATTTGTCATTTGCTAAACACTGAAAGTCGTATTTTTTCGATAAAGACTGAAAGTCGTATGATGCTGTCGAACATACAGGGTATCGTTGGCATATAATAATCGGTTTTGCTATTGATCGATCCAGACTTAGCTTATACCTCGCCTTTAGGGTTGCTAGATTTATAGCGCCATATAAGTTGTAAGTGGGTTGTAATTAAGAAAAATACTTCCAACTTATTCGCTACAAGTAGATTGCAAGTGACCCTGACTTTATGATAAAGATAATAAAGATTTGTCATTTTCCAACCCTTCAGAGATTTAGCTTGGGGCACTCTACTCACAAATAAGGAAAGAACATAGCACCCCTTGTGGGCCACACCACGTGAAGCAAGTCAGATAAGAAAAAATATGATCATGCACATATAAAACACTTTTTCCTCAAAACACATAGTTTTGTAGACGTGCCTCTTCGATGGCATAAGAGTTTGTTGCGTGCTCGGTTTGAGTAACGAAAGAAGGTGATTCCCTCTTGTAGCAAAACTTTCAAGCACTAACTACTAAAACTTTATGCGAAAGAACTACTTCGTTCATTCACAAACAAGTGCATTTTTAGATTTTGTCATAAATGAAACATATGAAATATATTAAAATTTGACCTACTTTTTTTGAGGGGTTAAAATTTGACCTACTTTATAAGGAAAAGTGATCCTGGCATTTATGACACTAAATTAGTATCACCTGATCTATTTTAAAATTTAATTTCATAACATACAAATTTCACGTCATATATGCTTCTACATTTTTACATGAAGTTAATCAAATTTGAAAAGGTTTGACTTACGATAAAAGTTAGAAGTGCCCTTATTTATGGTGAAGGAAAGCAAAATACCCGCTTCATGCGAGAGAACACACAAACATACTACTACAAGTTAGGGTGGCTACGATATCCAGATAGAGCAGAGAAAAATTACCCGTGATCGATGAGCAATCCATGATTATAGAGCGTCGGCCGTCTGCTTAATTTGTCCCTCTACCACGTCTGTGACAGGACATGCGAGAGAGAACTTAAGAGATCGCACTTATATAGCATGAGATGCATACGATGTAGTCAATTCTCCCCTAATTAATAATCCAAACCGTGTGTGTGTGGTGATGTGGTCATGAGTGACCGCAATTCATCGCCATCGCCAGATTATATTTTTGCGATTACCTTTTGAAACTTTCCGCATTATGCTGTTTCAGAGTGGAAGTGGTGGAACCAGCCCACCCAGATTCAAGTCCTAGACTTGACATGGGTGTTTGCATTTACCTGGATTTATTCCAGGATTTAACCGACGCTATGCTTTCAGTGGTAGGTGACGTGCCCGTCAACAGCGAGGCGCCAGTGGTGACTTCGTCAACCTCAAGATATGCCGGCTCAGTCCCTCGGAGGTGCTCATAGGGGTATGGTGTGCGTGCGTGCGTTCATAGGGGTGTTTGTACGTACGTGTTTGTGAGCGTCTGCGTTGTACTGTGTTCTCAAAAAAAAAAAGAGTGGAAGTGGTCTCTCAGACTCGATCTTTTCCTGTCGCCACTTTATGTCTCGGTTGCTGACGTCGATAGTAACACGATGTGATGCGCAGACCTATCGAACCAAAAAGATGAGATGGAAAATTTGGGAAATCCCCATTTCGAATATTGAACAGTTATTATCCTTGGTTCATATGATGCTGAGCTCTGGGCATAGTATATGTTGGTTGAGCGAGGTACTTTTAGAAATTTGAGTAACTTTTTTCTTAACTTAGAATTTGAGCAACAACGTCTTTATAAATTTCTTAAACGGAACAGCTGATAATCGCATGTGTCAGATTCAATCTTTGTTGAAAGGCATGCTTCCGTTTTATATAATTCATACCTGAGTACATACGTTAACACGTGATCCTGTGGGGCCACTAGTGGAAAACAGGGCTTTCGTGGGAGCCTTTTGTCGCGGGCCCGTCTGGAGCCGCGACAAATGGCGTGGCCATGTCGCCCCGAAACCCTTTGCATCGTCCAAGGCCTTTTGTCGCGGGCCGTATAACAAGCCGCGGCAAAAGGGGTCTGAGCTCTGGCGCCTCATTCCAGCACCCCTTTTGTCGCGGGTCGTAATACGGCCCGCGACAAAAGGGCCATGCCTATATATATGTACACGCTGCCAGCCCCCCCACCTCCCTACATTTTTTTTCCTTGGTGGTGAAAGGTGGAGGTGTATGCTAGCTCATTTTTTTCTTTATGTGCACAAGAGGTGTTTGATGGAATCTAAAGGTATAATTGATGCCCCCCATGGGGGTCTCACAGAGATTAATGATTCTGGACCATCGATCAAGTCTCAGACGTTGGACCTTGGCCGTTCGATCTGGGCAGCAGCCAACCTCTCATTCGTTGCCCCCTAGATCAAGTTATGGAACGGCCACTGTCTACCCGCCTACGGCTGCGCGGGGGACCCATGTTCGTCCGGGTCCACTTATCAGTCACCGAGGGTCAGTTTTGTGTGGGTCACTCATGGCTGCGGGTATAGGGTTCGGTGGGCGTGGTGGGGTTGTGCGATGCGTGGGGTGGGCACCGGGCAGCCAATCCCCACTCACGCCAGCCCTCTCCAATCCCCACCTTCTCTGCCTTCCCCAATCATCTCCCTCTGCACTCCACCTCCTATGAGCCGTCGCCACCCCTTATCCTCTCTCTCCTCTTCTCGGTCGAGCCGCGGACGCCCCGCAGGTGTGTGCGCCGCCGCGTCGTAAGGAGACGCCGTCGCGCCATCCCCGTCCCCCGGAGATCCGCACACATGAGGCACAGGGGCGGAGGAGGATGCACGCGTCCTCATCCTCGGCGACTGGGCTGCTCGGATCCGTTCGTGCCGCCGCCGTTGTCCTCAACCTCCTCCCTACTCGCCCCCATCTCGTGCACAAAAGGAGGAGCATAGGGAACTTCTACTGTTGTCTCCTATGGATCTCCACCCTGGCTTCTTTCTGCCTCGAGCGGCGGCCGTCTGGGCTCTGCCCCTCCACCCTATTTTTTTGGGGCAGAAGGAGGGCTTCCATGGTGCCGGTTCGAGCTCCCTCACCCCCCGCTCTCTCTGCCTCTGGCTGAACGTTGACGTTCTCTTGCTTTTCCCCCTGTTGCACCTAGATGTTTGGCTGATTCGTTGCTGCTAGCGACGGAGATGGGAAGTGGAAGAAGAAAAGGTGAAGGAGATGGAAGAGGACACAAGGAATGACCACATATCTGCTCCAACAAAGGAGTGAATTACACTCACTCGGCAATAATCAGGTATAGAAACTTGATACTTTCCATTATTGCCAGTGTTCTGCTTTACTCTCTAATGTGCCATTGCAAAATATTTTTTCATCTTTTCTGCCACACTCGAGAGTAGATGGGGCGACATGAAGATTGCACGAGGATGCGAGCTCGACAACAATGCGAAAGGATGATGGCACGAGGATGCGGGTACATTTTTATAGTACATACCGCAGGTAGACAAACTCCATTTATACTTTCTCCCAGTTTTGATCTAATATTTATTTCTTTTGTTTATAACTTAGAAAGCTCATAAATATTAGTATGTTCAGTGATTTGTCTGTGATAACCTTCCTCGCGTTCATTTCTAGATGTGCAAGATGGTGGCTGACGAATATGGTTGAGTTCAACACAATGAAGTTTACTTATCAGTTTGGTAAAGAAATTTTATATCTATAATGGTGTTTCTCGCATATTAGTTTTTCTGTTGATTAAAGCCTGGAATCAATAAGAACAGAATACTATGTTTTATTAAGATATACATGAAAGAGGCTTCCTCCTTCTTAATTATGACTTAAGTCAGTGCTACCACCTAAATACGATTCAACTTTTCTTAAAGGAGGCTCCCCACATAATGCCTACTATGGCCTGCAGTCAACAGATGCAGACTGCATTTCTTTATTTGCTTTGCTTGCAAGAGAACTTTACCTGATTATAAAACAAATTATTATCTCATTGCTTTTGATTAGTGTGGTTGTGATAACAATTAAATTTACATGTGTGTACGGTCGGTTACCGGATTTCAGGTTTCAATCTCAGTTCACCTTTGATCATTTTCTGAAGCAAAGTAAAACAGGGAAGTGCTCGATGTTATGTGCGTTCTCGCTGACTGTCTGTCGACGCAATGGGAGGGGTCGGTGTCACGTCCACTAGCTGAGTGGCGTGGAGGAGCTCCACCGTGAAGGAGACAGCTGAGTGGCGTGGAGGAGCTCCACCGTGAAGGAGACAGCTGACTGGCAATGGCTAATTGTTGCAGTGTTGGTGTCATTTAGATTCGGGTTCATGCAGAGCATCTGATGGACATGCCAATAGCTCTGAAAATGGATCATTGATCTCATCTGTAAGGTAATGGTTTAAAATTCAAATAACTCAAACTTTGTCAGTTTTTAAGTATTTGCTTTCAGGCATAGTGCTGAGTCTATATCCAAAAAGAGTTTGAAAGTGTAGTTTTTTTTGGTATTTTCTATACGGCAGAGATGTTTAAAAAATTATGTTACTTCCAAATAATTATGCATTGTACTTTGTTTGGTTCGTTCCAACGTGTGTGTGTGTTCACAATTTTCCTTCTAGATCATGGGTTGTTTTGCCCCGATGTGCATTTACTTCTACATAATGGTGTTCCAAGAAACAGCAAGCTAGCTGCAGGAGAAAAGATCAATCTATGTAGTATTGTTCAATGTACTCAATAGCTTCTTTTTTATGAAATTTAGCATGCATCCAAAGATAGCCTGCCTGTACATTATACAGCCTCTATATAGGTATAAATTATGCCCTGCTGTGAACCTATTTTTGTTTTTGCCATTTTGAAAGAGGTGCAAAACATCTCATGTTCTGTAACGGTATTAGTAAAAAAACAAATTTGCTCTCCGCAGGATATTTTTATACCAATGCTTGCTGTAAATAAGGTCACTATTGGTTATATGACTTCCACTTTCAAATTTAATTCACATGTTGGTGCCAGTTTTGTATAGTTTTAGACATGTTCTATGATATCGTTTCTGAAATCAACTTATAGATCATATTCTGGCTGCAGTCTTGACCATGTTTCATCGCAGGAGACGATTCTGTCAGTCTAGAGTTGCTTCATGCTTTTGCTTGCTGGTCACCTGGTCTGTTTGGTTGGTTACCTATTTTTACTACCCAGCTTTTTATTCATAGTTGGTACAGATATTTTGCCACCTATATTTTGGGTCCGAACACACGTAACTATTTATATTTCAGATTGCAGTACATGATGACAACCATTAATTGGCGAAGCAGCGAGGCGAAGTTGCGTGCTGACCGACATGTTAACCTCTTCGTGCCAGGGGTAAGCTGATAAATGATGCTATTTACCTCTCTTGCTAATTTTAGTCATGTTTTTGGTAAAATCAATAATACAGTCACCTTACATGGAGCGTTATCCCTGGTTGTGCTAAATCCATTTGTTCACCATGGGTACTGCTGCTATTATTAAGATACTAGGATACTGCTATTCTTTTTAATGCTATGGTTTAGTATTGGTAATTCTAATACTCGCTTGTTCTAATTTCCGTCTCTATATTCTTATATGTGGATATACGTCAACCTTAAATTGTAATTCATGCCTTTTTCTGCTTGAAGGTTTCTCCGTTGCTTTGTCACTGATATAGCCTGAAGTATTATCAATTTAGGACGAGAAAGATGTTCAAGCGGTTTATTTTTAAAACCAACCATAGTTGCGCATTAGAGAGACTACAGTAGGGTGTGTGTTCTCTAAGTAACAATTAACAAGCTCTTGCAACTAAAAAACCAAATGTTAGGTGAACGAACTAGGACAACTTCCATAGGAAATAGTTTGGTACTGCAGGCTGATGTAGTTAAGTGAATGAACTGGGACATCCTCCTCTGAAAAAATAGTTCCTTGCCATTTTCATTGTAAAATCACATTGAATGAACTGGGATTTGTTTACATCCATTCAAAGCAAAGCAGCGACCAACAAGGAAAAGATGCGAGCAAACAGAGGCGGGCAGGGACGTTGGTCGTGAGATGGAGATGAGGACTAGGTCCCAGTGGTATGACATTATTTAGCTTCTATAAGCGGTGTTTTATTTATTATGAGTAAATAATATTATTTGCTATGTAGCATTTCTGCCTACTATCTAAAACTGAGCTCTCTTTTTTAGTGAATATTTTTTATGGTGTCCATCCGCTGGCATGCTACGCCTCACAGTGTAGCCTTATCGCCGATTTAGACCCAGCTGTTGCATCGCCATTCTTGATGTGGTCACCTCACATGGTTCATTTCTCTCTCACTCGCGATTTTCGGCGGTGTCTCGCAACATAAAAGACTATTGTATAAAGATCTTCAAGTTCTAAATTAGTTTTGCAGTTTATTTTTGTCTCTTATAAGTACTAGACACATGTTATTTTGTATATTGATGTATTTATCATGCTTTTGTATGGTTAGCGACTCATATATAGTCTTTTCATCAACTAAGTTGGTTCAATTTGTTACCCGTTTTTTCGTGAGAGGATGTTGTTGATTTCTTACTGCTATATTCAGAAGAGTATATAGGCCAGTAAATTCAGCTGCAAATTAAGATAGTAACTTCATGTTAATATTACCGTGTTTTTGGTTAAACTGCTTTTTTGAGAATTCCTCTATGATAGATTATATTAGTTCAGCAAACAAAATGAAAACATACACATACCATGATGGTTCTATTGTCTGCCTCACCACTTGACCTCCTGTATATTGATTTTCTTATTGACATTCTTTTGCTATGTATTTTTATTTTGTTGCCAATTTGTTTTGTATTATTTTGTTTGTGAAAGACCATCCTCGTGTCTTTAGGTTCGACCTTTATCTGAGACTCATGGAGATGTTCTTGAAGTTGCTTTGACCAGGGATAGGAAAACGGTGAACAACAAGGTGAGCCAAAAGTATTTTGTCTTATGATACCAACATACCACTTTTGTTCTGTTTACCTCCGGGTTAGTAAACGACAAGAACAGGATCAACATAGTGTTGGTGGGTCGCTGTATCCTAACTAGACTCCACCATGCTGCTAGATAAGGCAATTATATGCATGTTCAATGTAGTTTACCATAAATAATTAAGGTTGTCGTTTCAGTTTCCATCTATTTGTTTTGAATGTGATGAGAATACCAGATTAACCTTCTAATGAATTAAGGCCAACCTGTTATTTCTTGTGCATGTCTCATTGTGATTTTTGTACTATATTGTCCTGCCCTAGGTGGTAGGAACACGTAGTTTTGATTGGTGTGACTTCATGATAATGCATTTGGCTTTCACCTTTTGAGTTTTTTTTTTATTTTGCCTGTTGCATCGTAATACTATTTCATTCATATGTGATTATCAATTCACTGCTTTCATTCCAATACTTTTATACTATTGTTTCCTCTGTTTGCTATTTTGTATATTTCCCATGTTGGTTTTTTCTTTAGTAACTGATCTGATCCAAGGATTATATTAATGCATTTCCAAGGGCTTAGGCATAGACTAGGGATTCATGGTGTAGGTCGTATATTGCATATTGACATATTGTTGGCGTGGTCTTTTTCCTCTAACTATTTTCATGTAAGTAATTTATCTAAGGAGAGCATGCTGTCTTTATCACTTATAAACTAATTTTCCAGCAAAGTACACCAGTCCATGAAATGAACACTGTAACCCTCCATCGATGAAATGAAAACTACACACATGTCTCACTGTTTTGCTTTTGACCTGTGTACCTTCAGTTTAGAGTAGTTATGTAGCATGCCTGCCCGTACCGATGTACTCGTAAGTTGATCAGTTTTCTCCTCCACATGATTACCGTTTCACCTACCTGGTTTTTCTTAATTACAGCTAAGCTGTATAATAATAGTGTCCAGTCTATGAATTCTTTCATGCATGCACTTTTTATTGTGTAAATCAAGCGCTGAACTAATGGACAATTAATCTCAGAGTGACACCGTTTTGATATCTTACCAATTAACTAACACAATCAACCCAGAAACAAGAATGTTTATAACAAATCAGTAGAGGAAAACGTACCAATCTGAAGGAGGCCGTGGCCTCCATGCCACCGGTCAAGATGACCGTGACTGTCACCTCGATGGCCACCGCCGGTACAGCACAGAAGCCCTACTGAAGCTGCCCCGTCTGCTTGACGGTTAAGAACTCCTCCACCGCCTGCAAGTTCACACCGGAGAAGAATGGGTGTGTTCCATGAGTACACCCTGGCCATACCGTCGTCGGTGTCCACCACGCACATATGCTGCAGGGGAACAAGAAGCACCTCTCTCCTTGATGGATCTTTTTTCTCTGTGTTGTTGCTCCACTTGAAGTACTCCGTCTAGGCAAGTATGCTCAGAGTAGCAACGAGATCTGGTGCCAAACCGTGCGCATGTGCTCAGTGAGGCAGAGCAAGGGGTTCTGATGGCTAACCGCACCATGCACGGAGGCTGGCGGTGGCCATGTCTCTATTCCAAGCTGGGGTGGAGATGGAGCACTGCCGAAATAACACAGGGGAATCCTGGAACATGGATCTTGTCCTTTTGCTTTGCAGAGAGAAATGAGAGGAAATGGAAGGTAGGTGGGGAGAGAAAACAAAGGGAGAGGAATCTTTTGTACTAAACTATTTGAATACTGATATAGATTTTTGCATTGATGCCAGTGAATTATGGGAGAACAAATGGAACCAATTCACCACTGGGTTTCTTTTACCCATTTTTACTTGCACCTTGGAGTGTTTACAACTAGCAGTTACAGCTAGCAGTTACAGTGCATTATAGACCAAGATGACTTTAGATCTCAATTGTAACAAAAGGCCACCCAATACAGTTTGTTGCATGCAGAATTTACATGAAAGGTGATTTTTCACATCCTCTTGTATACGTAAGTTTTAAACTTCTGAGATTGCCCTTTTTCAATGTTCTAATTAACAATTGTTATCTGTTCGTAATTTCGCTATGATTCGTAAAATCTAAAAAAATATTACCGGTCCCGCATATGTACACGGGTCTCATGGGATAGACTTTTAGCATTGTGTGTTACAGGTATTATCTTCCTTTTAGCACTAGCAGTTACATCTATTTTTTATCTTCCCGTATGTTGGCAAAATATTTTCATTCGCAGATGCATTTGAAAGTGATGCTTGAACGATCAGAGACAGTATTGGTACATGTTAGCCTTTTAGCATTGTGTGTTACATTATCAATTGTCTTTCTATGTGGATTAACTTTGATGTTAGCCCTATGCATTTTCCCATACCACATAAATATTTTGAGGCAGTACTAATTTTAAATCTTGCATATGCCACAAATAGTTCCTATAAATTGTACTATTTTAGGAAGTTGGTGTGCTCATCTTTTCAACTACCACTAAAAGTTATTGAATGATTTAAAGGTTTATTTATTATTTGGCTGGTATTTTGTGGTTCAACTGGACTTACTCATATCCAATTTCGCTTAGTGGTAGTTGAAAAGATTTTTACCCTGGCCTTGGATTCGCCTTCCCGGCGAGCGTGGCGGGGGCAACCACAGGCGAGGTGACATTGGAGTCATCACCTCTGGTCAAGTCATACGGGACCAGGAAGCGGGAATATGCTACGATGGCCTTGTAATCCTGAACAGAGGTAGTATTTGCCTTCTACAATGTGTTTATCCTTAGCCTATAGATATATTGTTCTTTCATACCTTCACGTGATCCGTTTCTAATAAGCTGATGCCGTTTGGGATTTTGTTACCTATTTTGTGTTTGTTCCTCTTCTATCAGAAACTGGATGATTGATGACAGTGATAACCAGATTAGAAACTTAGCGAGAAGCCGAAAGCTGATACCAGATCTTTGACATGTGTCTGCTGCAAAAAATCCCTTTTTTACACGCCATGTGCTTTCACCCTGGCTGCTTAGTATGTTAGATTAATTTATGTGTAATGCCTTCAGTTAAGTTTTTTTTGGTTGCTTCTAACATGTCACGTGATGTCACCGTTCTGAATTGAAAACCCTCTAAGTATCGGAACCATACAATGTTAATTATTGTATAATATATTTACGTACTTTGCTATATAAGTGTTTGTACTTCGCTTACCATTTTGTGTACTCTATTCTAATTTCAACTATTAGGCATGTTGTTTGGCATTGAAACATTGTGGTTTTGGAATACTTTAGTTTTTTGAAACATTCAATTGTCAAAACATTGCCATAACAACTATGACTAGAAATAAAAGACTTCATGAACATTGGTGATTAGAGTGTGATCATATTAAGAGATTTAAATCCACACACATAGTGTAAACCCTTTATCGATTTTCCACATGATTGTAGTACCGTAATATGAAATATAAAAATGTACGACAGCCCCGGGGTCGTGCGCCAAGGCGCACATCTAAATCTAGTGCTTGTGAGGGATGCCACTTGATTTTAAAGATATCTTCTCTTTTTGATCCTTTAAGGTTAGCAACTATTTCCTCGTATATACATAGTCCATAGACCGTACAATACTAATTTTAGCAAGGTGATTGCATCTGATACATAATTGTACTTATGATGCAGATGAGTCATCCATGGATGTACGGTAACCGATGTGCTCCCGCTTTCAGAGAGGGCGTGAATTCTTTCCTCGCTTGTGGCCGAGGCCAACAAGTCGAAGCAAGGTTTTATGTGCTGTCCATGTCTGAAATGTAAGAACGAGAAGGATTACTCTTGCTCAAGAGACATTAAGAGCCACCTGCTTCGGTTTGGATTCATGTCCAGCTACAATGTTTGGACCAAGCACGGAGAAGAAGGGGTTATGATGGAAGACGGCGATGAAGAAGAAAATAACGATGACCAGTACCGATCTATGTTCTCTGAATGCGATGATACCGCAATGGAAGACAATGAAGAAGGAGGTGAAGAACAGGCAGCAGATGATCCTGTTGATGATGATCTTCGTCGGGCCATTTCTGATGCAAGAAGAGACTATGGCACGGATAAGGAGAGGTTGCAGTTTGACAAGATGTTAGAGGACCACCACAAATTGTTGTACCCAGGTTGTGAAGATGAGCAGAGAAAGCTGGGTAGCATATTGGAATTGCTGAAATGGAAGGCAGAGGTCGGTGTGACTGATTCGGGTTTTGAAAAATTGATGATAATATTAAAGAAGATGTTTCCAAGAAATAACGAATTGCCCGTAAGTACATATGAAGAAAATAAGCTTGTCTGCCCTCTAGAATTAGATGTGCAGAAGATACATGCATGCATTAATGACTGTATCCTCTACCGCGGTGTGAAGTACGAGAATTGGAATAAATGCCCGATATGCGGTGCCTTGCGGTATAAGATCAGAAAAGATGACCCTGGTGATGTCGAGGGCGAGCCACCCAGGAAGAGGGTTCCTGCGAAGGTGATGTGGTATGCTCCCATAATACCACGGTTGAAACGTTTGTTCAGAAACAAAGAGCATACCAAGTTGATGCGATGGCACATGGAAGAACGTAAGAAAGACGCGATGTTGAGGCACCCCGCTGATGGTCGGCAGTGGAGAAACATCGGGAGAGAGTTCCCGGATTTTGCAGGTGAGGCAAGGAACTTATACTTTGGTGTAAGTACAGATGGCATGAATCCTTTTGGGGAGCAGAGCTGCAGTCACAGCACTTGGCCCGTGACTCTATGTATCTACAACCTTCCTCCTTGGTTGTGCATGAAGCGGAAGTTCATTATGATGCCAGTGCTTATCCAAGGCCCAAAGCAACCGGGCAACGACATTGATGTGTACCTAAGGCCATTAGTCGATGAACTTTTGGAGTTGTGGGGCAAACCAGGTGTACGTGTGTGGGATGAGCACACCGAGCAAGAATTTAACCTACGAGCGTTGCTATTCGTAACCATCAATGATTGGCCTGCTCTTAGTAACATTTCAGGACAGACGAACAAAGGATACAATGCATGCACACACTGTTTAGATGAGACTGAAAGTAAATATTTGGGAAAAAGCAGAAAAGTTGTGTACCCGTTCAATCGTCGTTTCCTTCCGCACAAGCATCCCTTAAGGAAAAAAGGCAAGCATTTCGATGGCGAGGCAGACCGTCGTCCGAAGCCTCGTCCCCGTAGTGGTGCTGATATATTTGACATGGTCAAGGATTTAAATGTTATCTTTGGAAAGGGTCCAGGCAGTCAACCTGTTCCGAAAGACGCCAACGGACACACGCCCATGTGGAAGAAGAAATCTATATTTTGGGAGCTAGAATATTGGAAAGCCCTGGAAGTCCGCTCTGCAATCGACGTGATGCACCTGACCAAGAATCTTTGTGTGAATATTCTAGGTTTTCTGGGCGTGTATGGGAAGTCAAAAGATACAACAGAAGCACGTGAGGACCAGAAACATCATAAAGGACGAGACGGCAAGCATCCAGGGAAGTTTGAAGGGCCTGCCAGCTACGCTCTTACCAAACAAGAGAAGGAAATATTTTTTGAAGCCCTATTCAGTATCAAGGTTCCGTCTGGTTTCTTATCGAATATAAAGGGAATAGTAAATATGAAGGAGAAAAAATTCCAGAACCTAAAGTCCCATGACTGCCACGTGCTTATGACACAATTTCTTCCGGTTGCATTGAGGGGACTTTTACCAGAAAATGTTCGACTAGCCATTGTGAAGATATGTGCATTCCTCAACGCAATTTCTCGAAGGTAATGGATCCGGAAACTTTGTCGGGGTTACAGGCTGATGTGGTCGAATTTCTTGTCGCCTTCGAGTTGTTGTTCCCACCATCCTTCTTCAATATTATGACGCACCTCCTCGTTCACCTAGTTGAAGAGATTAGAATTCTCGGTCCTGTATTTCTACACAATATGTTCCCCTTCGAGAGGTTCATGGGAGTCTTAAAGAAATATGTTCATAACCGCGCTAGGCCGGAAGGAAGTATCTCAAAGGGCTACGGAACTGAGGAGGTCATTGAGTTTTGTGTTGACTTTCTTCCTGACCTTAAGCCGATTGGTGTTCCTGAATCTTGGTATGAGGGGAGGCTGACTGGAAAAGGCACACTAGGAAGGAAAGCAAAGGTGTGCAGGGACAAGATTTCTTTCAATCAAGCACACTACACAGTTCTATACAATTCCATCTTGGTGGCTCCGTACATCGAGAAACACAAGAATGTTTTACGAGAAATAAACCCGGGCAGCCCGAGTCCTTGATTACACGTCAACACATGAATACCTTCGGCAGTTGGTTGCAAAGACATCTCATGAATACCACTGTTGTAGAGCAGCTGTACTTGTTGGCCAAGTTACCATCTTCAAACATATGTACATTCCAAGGGTACGAGATAAATGGGAATACATTTTACACGATCGACCAAGATAAAAAGAGCACCAACCAAAACAGTGGTGTCCGCTTTGATGCAAAAGACGAGAATGGGAAGACCACCACATATTATGGGTACATAGAGGAGATATGGGAACTTGACTATGGACCCACTTTTAAGGTCCCTTTGTTCCGGTGCAAATGGGTGAAGCTCAACGGTGTACAGGTAGACGATAAGTACGGTATGACAACAGTGGATCTCAACAATCTTGCATACATGGACGAGCCAGTCGTCCTAGCCAGCGAGGTGGCTCAAGTTTTCTACGTGAAGGACATGTCTAGCAAATCGAGAAAAAGAAATCAACAAAAGAATACATCAGTCGAGGAGCCAAAGCGCCACATAGTTCTTTCGGGGAAAAGAAACATCGTGGGAGTGGATGACAAGACAGACATGTCAGAAGATTATAATAAGTTTAAAGAAATCCCGCCCTTCACGGTGAAAATTGACCCAAGCATCTTGCTAAATGATGAAGATTCTCCATGGCTACGGCGTAGAAGATCACAACAGTAGATGGCGATGTAATAATGTATTTTTCATATATATTTACCAAGACAATCTCTACATTTATGTAATAATGAGAACCGTAGCTTGAAGGGAAATTTTTCACGGGCTTGAAGGGAAATTTTTCCGAGGAGCAGCTTCCGAAGATGCCGTAGGGCGTGTGCACCAACGACATCTTCGAGAAGCTTGCGCCACGGGAGATTTCCCAACCCTTTCCTTCATCCATGGGAACGAAACTCTGCTTGGCTTGTTGATCTGCTTGGCAAGGCGTATCGATGCTCCTTTTATAGGCACGACACCGCTTCTACTTTGTCTTGTTCCTTCGGCAGGGCGTCGTGCGCTACATGCTTTATCTCATCGAGCAGCTAGCGTCCACCCACGCGTCCTTATCCTGCCGACAGCTTTTGTCCCGGTTGCACCCACCAACCGTGACTAAAGGTTACCGACACATCCTTATCATGCCGACAGCTTTAGTCCCGGTTGCACCCACCAGCCGTGACAAAAGGTTACCCGCACGTCAACTCCCCCCCCCCAGATAAGGCCCTCCTAGATAAGCCTCCCCCAGTTGAGTCCCACTATCATTTGTCCCGGTTTGAGCCTCCACCCGGGATGAAAGTTTCCCGCGCCACTGCGTTCCCGCCTATTTTCTTCCCATGTTCCCGCCTTCGTCTTCCCGCCATTTTTCCACTATATATATGTAGGCTTGGCCTCCATTTACATATCACATCTAGACTCATATCTGCAAACCTCATCACTCTCTCCCATGGCGTCCATCGTATGTCTAACACCCCGGGAGGCGGAGGCGCTTTGCGCCTCGAACTACCCCGCCCGCCGAGCTACCGCGTCCCGACCGGGCCGGTTGCCGAGCATCGGAGGCGTACCGGTCCCTCCTATCCCTCTAGGTGTGCCACGCGAGATGGCCATCACGAACCACTACTATTTCGAGCTCACGCCTGAGCAGCGGAGGAATCCCTAGTGGCATCCCGACTACAGCCCGACTTGGGATAGCTTCTTCATCAATCGGCGTGAGAGGGCGGTTGCCAGGTACGAGGAGGACGGCCCGCCTCCTTCGAACTTAAACGAGGCCGGCCGTCGGCTGTGGTGGCGCGGCCGGACTCTCCAGAGCGTCATGGCCTACCGTGGCCCTCGCGTGCGCTATCCTCAATCCCAGCCCACGCGTGCTCACCCGCCGAGGTTCGACAACCACGACCCCGATGGTAGCGACGATGACATCGGCGACTATGATGACTACAATGGCGAGTATTATAGGGCCGGGAAACCTTAGTCGGTGTCACTCCGCACATATCATTAGGGTGAAAGATACACGACTATCAATGTTTGATATGATGCGAGATGAAAATAGTTATATGGATGTCATATTCATGTTCATTGGATTTTTCTGATCAATTTTCATATATAAAACTTTTCTTTTTGAGTTACCATTTAAAAGTTATTGAAATAATAGTTTTTATTAAGTTAAAGGGATTTCTATTTTCGTGCCCTCGGCTCCTTAGTTGTACTCAGTTTTCCCCAGATCCTTAGTTTTTCCTCAGTTTTCCCCAACCCCTTGTCTATAACCCGCAGAAAGAGCTCGGACGGTAGGAATCCCGTTTAGTTGACGTTGGTTGGTGCCGGCAAGTGGGGCCGCTGTTGGTGCCCCGCAGCGGACACGTCTCCACTTATCCGCATCATCGTGGGACCCACAACTTGTCCACGTTAGCGCGCCGGACCCACAGCTTACCCAGGTGACCGTTGCAAAATGGGAGCCCGAGCTAGCCCCGCGCCCGTGCCCGTGCCATTGCTTCCCCTTTCTTTCTCCGCGCCCCATTGTTCTTCTTCTCCGCCGCCGCAGCCCTTCTCCAGCACGCGGGTGATGTCTAGTTTCTCTTCGACCTCCCGTTCTTCATGGCCGCAGATATGGACCCGTGCCTTTGACAAGATGCCCCGACCGCCCACGCTAGGAGCCTCCGGAGCGGCCGATCCGTAAGACGGACGAGAACGGCAACCGTGGACGTGAGTTCGTTGCATGCGAGAGCTTGCCATATAGAGAGGGGGATAAGGTTAGATCTCGCTCCAATTTCTCTCGTTTTCTCTCGATTTTCTTGTTATTCCCTCGAATTTGGGATTTAGGGTTCACGTTGTTGTTTTCGGATCTTGAAGAAATGCGGCATTTCGAGTGGATCGATGTGTACGTTCGGAGGCTTCGGCTAGCAGGAATCAATTGGCGCTATTGGGGGCGCAATTTGGGGGGGGGGACTTGCTGTAGAGAATGCGGTGGAGAGAGGAGCCGTTCCGATTAGGGACCTTCCGATTATGCCTAATGCTCCCAATGCGTAACCGGTGGAAGTGAAGGGAGAACTCGAAGAAAATGAACAAGAAGTTAAGGCAGCTCGATCGAGTTGAAGAAGCAAGCTAATATGATGGTTGGTTGTTTTTTTTGTTGTATAATTACGATCGGATTCTTATCATTGCTCACCGTGCGCTAGAAGTTGTTACAAGGGATACCTTGTTACAAATCCATTATTCAGCTTACATGTACTTGTAGTTGTTTTCAAAGTTAGTGTGTGCATTCACCGAAATTACCAACTATATTCCCTAAAAGAAAAGGAAAGCTAAAGATAGTTGATAATTGTTAGAGGGGTGACAAATAATGCAATCCCCGAAATCCGCAAATATGTATGCCTCATGTTTATACCAAAATTATACCACTTTTAGGCCGTTTCAAAATACCAATACTATATCCCAAACTATATTCCCTAAAAGAAAAGGAAAGCTAAAGATAGTTGATAATTGTTAGAGGGGTGACAAATAATGCAATCCCCGAAATCCGCAAATATGTATGCCTCATGTTTATACCAAAATTATACCACTTTTAGGCCTTTCCAAAATACCAATACCATATCCCAAACTATATTCCCTAAAAGAAAAGGACAGCTAAAGATAGTTGATAATTGTTAGAGGGGTGACAAATAATGCAATCGCCGAAATCAGCAAAAATGTATGCCTCATGTTTATAACAAAATTATACCACTTTTAGGCCGTTTCAAAATACCAATACTATATCCCAAACTATATTCCCTAAAAGAAAAGGAAAGCTAAAGATAGTTGATAATTGTTAGAGGGGTGACAAATAATGCAATCCCCGAAATCCGCAAATATGTATGCCTCATGTTTATACAAAAATTATACAACTTTTAGGCCTTTCCAAAATACCAATACCATATCCCAAACTATATTCCCTAAAAGAAAAGGACAGCTAAAGATAGTTGATAATTGTTAGAGGGGTGACAAATAATGCAATCGCCGAAATCAGCAAAAATGTATGCCTCATGTTTATAACAAAATTATACCACTTTTAGGCCGTTTCAAAATAGCAATACTATATCCCAAACTATATTCCTCATATTTATTCTCCACCGACAGAGAGAGAGAGAGATGGGTGGCCACGAAGAGAGAGAGAGAGAGAGAGAGAGAGAGAGAGAGAGGTTGCCACGAAGAGACGGAGAGGGGTATACTGCCCGTTAGATCGGTGGATCAACGTGTTCGTGGAGTCGATCCGTGTGACAACGGCTCAACCAATCGAGATAAGTTTGGGCTTCTCGAGCATTTGTGACAAGATTCTTGAGGGCAAAACTAAGTAGTACTAAGAATCCAAGGGCACATAAATAGTAAATAGACTAAGGGATTCAAACAAAAGAATTACAAAATGAAAAATCTGTGTTTTGTACAATATAATTCATATTGGGCTACATCAAATTATTTGCAATTCAAATATACATGAGTGTGACAATTATGGCATCATTTAGACAAACTATGTTTTGGGAAAGATGTTTTGCAAAGGGGTTTGGGTGGAAAACCATGCATCTTCATAGCTACACTAGTGATTCCGAGAAGTGGCAATTTGTGGTAAAACTTGATTTATATATGTTTGTTAAGGTTTTCTAGGTGGCAGGTTGCGTAGGAAGACTCCATGAGTAGTTGCCACTATGTTTTTATTTTTTTGGATTTTTTTGCGCATGAAATGACTCAATTAGCTATGTTAATCTCATTTGTTGACTCTCTCGTTGACCAGCTACTTGAGGGTAAAACTGAGTATATTGCACTTGCCGGTCTAAGTCCTCGAGGGGAAAACCGAGTACGTATAAAATTTCGTATAAGGCCCGAGGTTATAACCGAGTACACCAAACGTCCCAGTGGTTAGGCTCTGTAGCGGTGCACGCTGCAGCTCGTGCATAGCGGACGCGTGTTGCGGTACACGCCACCTTCGTCTTTATAGAGCCCCTCTTTCTCTCCCTCGACGCACGTTCTCACCGGCTCACCGCAACCGCCTCTCTGTCCCATCATCTTCTCCACAACCGAAGAAAAACCCCGAAGAAAACCGCCGGCGATGGAGAAGAATGAGATGCCCATTGTCGGCGCATCGGCCGCCGCCCCCGTCCGTGCCCCCGTCGCCGCTTCCAACGTAGCAGCCGGCGCATCGGCCGCCGCCCCCGTCCAGCCCCCGTCGCTGCTTCCAACGTAGCAGCCGGCGCATCGGCCGCCGCCCCCGTCCGAGCCCCCGTCGCCGTCCAACGTAGCGCCGGCGCATCGCCGCCGCCCCCGTCCGGCCCCGTCGCGCTTCCAACGTAGCAGCCGACGCATCGGCCGCCGCCCCCGTCCGTGCCCCTGCCGCCGCTTCCAACGTAGCAGCCGGCGCATCGGCCGCCGCCCCCGTCCGGGCCCCCTTCGATTGGGACCCGTACGAACCAGTGCAGTGACGACGCGCACGGAGAACCCCTACGACACCACCATCGTCGACTACGAGCCGGAGGTAACCCTTTGTTCCCTTGTTCTTATCTCATTTCAATCATTTTGTGTTAGATCTAGCGTTATTACGGTTCGTCTGTTCCTAGTTCAATCCTTTTGTGTTAGATCTTGCGTTATTACTCGTCTCGTCTCTTCCTAGTTCAATCCTTTTTTGTTAGATCTTGCGTTATTACCGTTCGTCTGTTCCTAGTTCAATCCTTTTGTGTTAGATCTTGCGTTATTACTGTTCATTCTGCTCCTAGTTCGATCCTTTTGTGTTAGATCTTGCGTTATTAGTGTTTGTGATTTGCTTTTGTTTCAGATTTGTGCCGATGATGATGAATATTTGGGCATCCCTAAATTGATTCAGTGGTTTGGTCAGTGAAACAATTGGTGTGTACAAATTTGTTGTGCATGATCTTTGGTTTACCGACTCAAATCCTGGATATAAGTGTGTCCAATGTAACCGAGGCTACCTCTTTTTTCGAGCCCATATTATCATGCATGATTTTTTGTTCACTCTCTGTTCAATCATCGTTGCAATTGACTCCGTGTTTTTGCACGATCTTTGGTGCTACGTGACAGGTGGAGAGCAGCTGACTGCCGACAGCGACGACGAGTCCTTCCACACCAAGACTCGTCACGTCCTCGGAGGCCGCAGCCGGCCAATACGGCCGCCCTTTGCTCAAGGCATTTACAAGTGCCCCTTCTCGCAACAGAGGCTCTTCGACACCAACTTCAACACCCTCGCTGAACCATGCTGAATCCATTGGCGTATATGGCGCTAGAGTTGGAAGTACCGTGAACGTGCATGCGTACATGGCCAAACACAAAGCACTTGGGATTCACCTCGCGCAACCTCCAAGCGAGTCACACGCGCCACCTGGAGGCGCTTGAACGTGCCTACCGCACTCTTCGTATGTGATCAGCTCTATCTCGTAGAGCAGCTTAAATTCATGTAAAATGTAGCTTATGTTGGATCTATCGGTATTACATTTGGATCTGTCCCGAATATATCTATGCTATGTTGGTTGCCGTATGCAGCTTATCCTATATTTTCTCTCTGGATTTGTGCCCTAGATTTCCTACCCGATTGGGTAAAACGAAGGCATAAAGAAATGAATGGCGTTAAGAAACGTAGGAGAAGCTTCTCTAGATTTGCTACCAATTTGGGCTATCAAATATGAATGAGATCGAGCGATAGAGAGGAAAAAAGTACATTGAAAATCGGCTAATCCGGGCGAAAGAGACAGAAACCACTGTGCTCCCGTCCCGACCCACACGGCTCCACACGCTACGGCCCTACACGCTACGGCCCCACAAACACGGCCTCGTCCCGTCCCACGCGGTCCCTTCCTACCAGCCCCACACGACGCGGTCCCACACGACGCGACCCCACAAACGACACGACCCCACCTCGTCAGCACGGAACGGTCAACTTAACCGGATTCCTTCCGTCCGAGCTCCTTCGCGGCTCGTACAAACGTTTGGGTAAAACCGAGGAAAAACTAAGGAGCCGGGGAAAACCGAGTACAACTAACGGCAGGAGGCACGAAAATAGAAATCCC
>NC_061508.1:21808067-21832468 GCF_022539505.1 Lolium rigidum
GACGTGGCCGGGCCTCGTGTGGGCCTACCATCTACCACGGGGTTTCGGCCGGTTAACGCCGGTTAGCGGCGGTTGACGGCGTCCGCCACGTGTCGGTTGCATGACGTCGGCGGTCAACGGGCTCCCGAAAACACTTCCGCAACGGTCCGATTTTCCGTGGCGGAAGGGCGCCCAAGCGCGACGGACCGAAAAAATCGTCGTTGGACTTTGCCTGACGCAGTTTCCACAACGGAACCCATATCGTCGGGTTAGGCCCATAGGCGACGAAAAATACCCCTTTGCGGACGATTTTGAGACGTTGTCTATCAGAACTTTTCTTGTAGTGTGGATCTATCTTGAGAAACCAAGATAAAAGAAAAAGACATATGTGGGCCTATAGCTCTAATATATAAATTTTGAACCCTACTATTTTTCTTCTCTAAATAGTGATGAACCATGGTAAACCCCACCAAGACCTAAACCTCATCTTCATTATCACCATCTATTTAAAACAAAATAAAAAGAAATGATATAAAATAATAAAGGCATATGCAAGCCTATGGCTACTTGTTGCAAATGCTCCAACTTTAAGTGTTGACCTTGGGATATGATTGGAAATACATCAACACACCCAACTAAGTAATTATCAACCAATTCAAGTGATAAACAAAGTAAAATCAAACATATGCATAGAGGCATATGTGGCACTTAGCCAAAATATTAAAATTTGACCTAGGCACTCCCATTGCCCTAAAATGGTTTGAACCTTTGACCCCCCTCAATCTAACCTCAAATAAACCTCACTCTGGTCAAAATGAAGCAAAAGAATAAAAGTTAGAAAATCACAAAACCCTCACATATGGTTTATGCCATTTTTCCAAATCTTTGACCTAGACCAATTTGGCCATCACCATTAGTTTTATTATGTTACTAATCACTTATTACAACTTTTGGAATCAAAGAAACACAAACCAAATCAAATTTAAACTCAATTTGTGAACACCTAGATTAATGGTCAAATCTGTCTTTTATATTCTGGTCCCTACTTTGAGTCTTTGCATTTCAAGATTTTTAAACTAAACTCTCTCAACTCTTTGCATGCCATCCAAGAGGACATCAAGATGAACAACTTTTGTAAAGACAACCATGCCAAATTCACCTTGGATCAAAATCTATGATCATTTAAAGTTAGGACTTTTTAATATGAGGAACAATCTCACACTTATGCCAATTTTGCACATTTTGACCCTAGACCCTTTTGACTTCACCATTACTTGTAATATACTATTTGATGGTTATTACAACTATGGGGATGCAAGGAAATACCATTTGAACCAAATCCAAATTCAAATCTTAGCTCACATAGGATCATGGTCACCTTTGGCTTTTATAGTCTGGTCACCATTTTGAGCCTCTAGTTCTCAAGATTTCTAAACCAAACGAATCCTACTTTTTGCATGTCATCCAAGTACTCAAAAAGGTAAACAACTTCTGTAAAGACCTTTACCCCAAATTCATCTTGGATCAAAAATTAGAAGCAAGCAAAGAGGAGACTTTGAAACTTTGGGAAGATTCCCAATTTTTAAAATGTGATCAAACCAAGCCTTGTCTTGACCACCACATGCCCTAGCATTGACCCCTGGACACCACCACGCCTAGCCCATGCCAAGGAAACACCAGGAGATGGCCAGACATGGCGTGGCCATGGCCATGCCGGCCACGTTCCACCTCGACGCGTCACCCTTCTCTCCCTGCCTCTCCCAACCTTGCCACCTTGTCAAACGCGTAGCCCTGGATCCCAGAAGATCGTCGGTACTCGCCGTTGATCGCAAGGACGCCGACACACCCCGGCATTTGCGCGCCCAGATCACCCAGCCATGCCGATGACGTCGCGCCGTACACGCCGCGGACGCCACGGGCCACGCGTCGCCTCGCCGTACCACGACACCGCCGACAGCCTCCGCTCGCCAGGGTACTCGCCTCGCCACGCGTAGCTCACCGCACACGCTCACGTCATGCCTTGACGCCCACGGTCGCCGGCGAGGACAAGCTCGCCCGCCACGGCCGCGTCAGTACACGCGCGCGCTCGACCAACGTACACCCTACCCTACCGCGCCGTTGACGCTCACAGGACCACCTAGCAGTCGCCTATCTCGCGCCCTCATCACCTTGCCCCTTCGCGCCTCAGAACGCCGTCGCCATCGTCGACCTTCCTCGCACCCTCGGCCTCTCCTCGCTGCTATATAAGGAGCACCCCTCCCTTCAAATTAAGCACGCCTCTCGACTCCCCTCTCCTCCCTGAGTAGCCTAGCCACCTCGCATCGCCGCATTGCTCACCAGAGCCGCCCAATTGCTACCTCACCGCCCGTGCTCCGCCGCAGAAGCCGCCGGAGCTAGAAGCCACCTCAGGACCTGCGACTTGTCCGAGAAGCACCGCAGTCATCGACAACCTCGAACGGAACATCGCCGTCGACCGCCGGAGCCCCGTCGCGCCCTCCGACCCCCTACCTGAGCTGCCGGTGACCTCCCCTCTCGTCCACGACGACGATGACGATCAACCGCCCGATCTCCATCTAATCGAACGGCTCCAGTTAAAAGGTACCGATTCGGGGAAAGCGAGTCGCTGACATATGGAGCCCACTGCCAGTTGGCCCGCCGCGTTAGCTGGGCCGGCCCATCTCTCTCTTCCGCTGTACAGCCCACCTCGTTTCCCGCCAAGCCCAACTATTTGAATTCAAATTTCCAGAATAGATAAAAGTTGCAATCTGATGACAACTTCAAAAATCAATAGGGAAATATCCACTGGGCCAAATTTTACAAATTTTATATATTTGGAAAACTTAGAGTTTTCTCTACACAATGCCACTGGATTCAAACCAATATCTGTTGTGGAATTAAAGTAGCAAAATAAACAAGACAGGGACTTTTCTGCCTTAGAATAATTATTAAAAATCAACCAAAAATGCTTTTAAGTTAAATCCACCTCCTATAAATCACATTACACTTGTACTAATTGTTTATGCAAAAATATTACATGCTTACCTTGAATGATCATGGCCTAATTTAATTAAAAGATTATATGGCTATTTATAGTCAAAAGTATTGGCCAAAATTATTAATAAATCATATGGGAGTGTTTCTCTCATTTAAATCCTGTCACAAACAATTCCCAAATAAGGTAGAGACTCTGGTAATTTAGGTCCTCATATGTTTAGTTTGAGGATATTAAATCATTACCATGATTAATACTAAATGGTATGAACTATATCACCTAAATTAAATAACTTTCCCATGTGCTCTAAAAATTAATGTGATGACCTTTGTTCATAATCTCATCTTTGCTCACTTAAGGATCTTAAACCAAAGTAGCATCTAAAATGCATGGGATAAGGACCTTAGTCTTCAAGACCCATATGTTCTAATTAAAGATTATTAAATCATTTGTATAGTAGTGTTTAAATTGTTCCAAACTATTTATTAAATCTTATGAGATGTATTGGTATCATTTAAATCTTACCTCAACTAAGTTAATATGGGGTATAGACTATGGTCAATTTTAAACTCATATTAAATTAGTTGATGATATTAAATCATTAATCATGAGTAATAAAAAGGCATGAGGTGGTGTACCTCATTTAAATCATTTCCCAATTGATACTTGTGAAGAGGTTGACTTTAGTCAACCTAGGTCACATCTTATTCATGAAGGAAATTAAATCTTAATAATATTTAATGAGAGGAAATTATTTTCTCTCAAGAAATAAATAGAAACTCTAATTAATATTTATAATGAGAGGAAATTATTTTTCTTAAGAATAAAATTAAATCAACTCACCTAATAAGCATGTTGATTGATAGCTTAGTAAGAGTAATTTATGTGTGTGCTTCGTCTAGTACTTAGGCTTTGTGTGGTAATTGTGTGTATTGTACTCGTATTTAGACGCTAGTACCGAGGAGTACACCGAGGAGGAGGAGGTCTACTTTGAAGAAGAAGAGAACTTTGATCACTACTCCAACCAAGGCAAGCTATTATTAATGCAATCTAACACCAATGAAAGCTATACTCTTGCAAGCTAATATTCTTGCAAGCTACCCTAAGGCAAAGCTCCACAAGAGCAAGGCCTCATCACACTTTACTTTATGTTTAATGATCCTATCCCCAGTTTTTACCTTACAAGTTTTTGAGTTTTGTTTATCAAAGTTACTTTTTGATTCATGATTCACTTGATTTAGTATGGAGTAGTACAAGAACCTCACAATTAGCCTAAAAAGCTATAAGCTAGTTAGCACCCCTCATGACTAGTTGCTAGTGCTAACAAATAAAATTGACTACTCTAGATGGGAACATGTGAAATGAAATGACTTTGAAAACCTTGGAATGATGGTTCATTCCATTGAATGATTTTGAAGGTGAATGTGACCAAGAGAAGATGGTGATTTTTGATATAAAACTGATGGTTGGGTTCGGATGCGATACCATTCCAATTTTGAAAGTACCCCCACAATACCCAATATGGGTAAGGGCTTAACTAGAAATTTATGTATCTTAGTATGGGTTCCCTCTAAACAAGCGTCATAGGGGTTATGCCGAGGCTGCCTTCGTTGAATGTGAATTATTGTGAAATGACGTGATTAAGGTGAACTGTCCGGCCCAAGCCCTGTGCAGTTCCCAGGCTGACGGTGTGTCTTCACTGGGAGGCCAAGCTCATGGGGAGAGGTGCCTGTACTAGGGTATGTAAGTGAAAGGTTATGGTTGGTAGTCCGCACACGGAGTGTGATAAATCAGGGCCGATTAACCACGACGGATTATTGCAAATGTTGTGGCACAAGTGTACGACCTCTGCAGAGTGTAGAACTATTCGAATAGTCGTGTCCACGGTTACGGACGATTGGAAAGGCCATACTGTTCCGTCATCAGAACTTTTCAAAAATGTGACATGTGAAGGGTGACTTGTGATTTGAATTTGAAATGGTGACTTTGATTGGAGTAACAACAGAATTGTGGGAATGACACTAATGTTCCCACTTGAGTTAGTCTAGCGATTCAAGCATCTTTACTAAATGTTTATGAAATAAACTTGGCTTTATGCAAATAAACCTAGAGCTTAGCATCCCCTTACTAGAATTGATAGTGTTTACACTAGTATTAGTTTGCGAGTACTTTGAAGTACTCACGGCTTTGTCCCTGGCTATTCAAATGGCCAGACTATGAAGAGGAACCGCGTATGAAGAGGATGGACAGCGGGACGTCTACGACAACTAGGACTACTCCCGACGTCAAGCGTTGGCCTGTGGACTAGAGAGTCCCTTATCTTTACGCTTCCGGTATGTGTTTGTGATGTGTGTTGAAACAATAGTTCAACTATTATTGTAATATTGGATCATGTGATCTATTTGTAAGACGACTATGATATGTAATGAATGATGACTTATGATATTCAACTGTTATGTCTCGCAACAACAATATTCCTGGGATTGCGAGGTATGGCATAACAGGCATCTGGACTTAAAAATCCGGGTGTTGACAGAATGTTTACTAGCATATCTTGTGTGAATCAATATGATGCTTCTTGTCCGTATTTTATTTATCGAATCCTCACTCCATAAACATGTGGTCTTGTTTATTGAGCTCAGTTTCTCTTGGGGACAAGCGAGGTCTAAGCTTGGGGGGAGTTGATACGTCCATTTTGCATCACTATTTTATATCATAATTTGCTGTTATTCATTGATATATTTCATATTTAGAGATGATACTTATGTTATTTCATCTATTTTACATGTTTCATGATCATTGGAGAATTATTCACCGGAGTCAGGATTCTCGCTGGAAAAAGCACCGTCGGGGCACCATATTTACGAAGATCAACAATTGACGGCAATTATACGAAAATTCCTATTTTTCCAGAAGAAGAAGGGAGCCAAAAGGAGGGGCCGAGAGGGGCCGCCATGGGCCCCCCCATAGGCCGGCGCGGGCCCTGGCCTGGCCGCGTCGCCTTGTGGGGAGGGGGCCCACAGCCCCCTCTGGCCGCCTCTCCTTCGCGTACTTCTTCGTCCCGAAAACCTAAGACCTGGGGAGTTACGGAGAATTGACAGAGCCGCCTCTACGGGGCGGAGAAACACCGAGAGAGAAAGAGCTCTCCGGCGGGCAGGAATCCGCCGGGAAATTCCCTCCCGGAGGGGGAAATCGACGCCATCGCCATCGTCATCGAGCTGGACATCATCTCCATCGCCATCACCATCATCTCCATCATCTACACCGCCATCTCCACCGCTGCATCTCGTCACCGCTGTAACGATTTGGTTTGGATCTTGATTGTTTGATAGGGGAAACTCTCCCGGTGTTGATTACTACTTGTTATTGTTGCTATTGAGTGAAACCATTGAACCAAGGTTTATGTTCAGATTGTTATTCATCATCATATCACCTCTGATCATGTTCCATATGATGTCTCGTGAGTAGTTCGTTTAGTTCTTGAGGACATGGGTGAAGTCTGGATGTTAGTAGTGAATTATTGTTGAGTAGTATTCAATGTTAAGATATTTAAGTTGTGGTGTTACTCTTCTAGTGGTGTCATGTGAACATCGACTACATGATACTTCACCTTTATGGGCCTAGGGGAGTGCATCTTGTATTCGTTTGCTAACTGTGGGGTTGCCGGAGTGACAGCAACCTAAACCCCCGTTAGTATATCGGTGCGAGGAGGGATAGCGAGGATCTCGGAGTTTAAGGCTGTGGTTAGATTTATCTTAATTACTTTCTTGTATTTGCGGATGCTTGCAAGGGGTATAATCACAAGTATGTATTAGTCCTAGGAAGGGCGGTGCATTAGCATAGGTTCACCCACACAACACTTATCAAAACAATGAAGATTAATCTGCCGTATGAAGCGAAAGCACTAGACTAAAATCCCAGTGTGTCCTCAAGAACGTTTGGTCATTATAAGTAAACAAACCGGCTTGTCCTTTGTGCTAAAAAGGATTGGGCCACTCGCTGCAATTATTTCTCTTGCATTTTATTTACTTGTACTTTATTTATCCGCAATATCAAAACCCCTGAATACTTGTCTGTGAGCATTTACAGTGAATCCTTCATCGAAACTGCTTGTCAACACCTTCTGCTCCTCGTTGGGTTCGACACTCTTATTTATCGAAAGTACTAAGATACACCCCCTATACTTGTGGGTCATCAAGGACAAACAAGAGGCTTCGGCCCTAGTGTTCCGTGGTCGCTTGGGTTTCCGGACGACGCGGAGACTTATAGAATCCGAGCGAGAGCTAAACAACGCGAGCTGTAGGTGCAGAATGACCGGATGGCCGAGTTCCAACGCCGACTTGACCAGCAGCAGCGGGAGATTCAGCAGCAGCAGCTGGAGATAAATGAACTAAAAGGACAGCGCCAGCCAGATAATACCACCGGCATATCTCAGCAGCGAGACATCAGTGTTGCCGACTCGGAGGTGGCACCGCCTTTAAAGATGATAGATGGCGGTCCTGGCGACCCCATGGATGGAATCAAGGAGCAAACACCTTGTGATCTCCATGACGTGTTCATGAACGTATCTGTTAAGGTGGCGGTCGGCTATGTCTTACCTGCATTTGGAGCTGAAGGTGAGCCGGGAACATGGCATGGCAATGAGATTCCAGCTAGCTATGCTCGTGTCGGGGTGGATGATACGTCTCCAACGTATCGATAATTTCTTATGTTCCATGCTACTTTATTGATGATACCTACATGTTTTATGCACATTATATGTCATATTTATGCATTTTCTGGAACTAACCTATTAACAAGATGCCGAAGAGCCGATTCTTTGTTTTCTCGCTGTTTTTGGTTTCGAAATCCTAGTAAAGAAATATTCTCGGAATTGGACGAAACTTTCGCCCGGGGTCCTATTTTTGCACGAAGCTTCCAGAAGACCGAAGACCTAACGAAGTGGGGCCACGAGGAGGCCAGGGGGGTGGCCGGCGCGGCCCAAGCCCTGGCCGCGCCGACCTATCCCCTGGGCCCCTCGTGTGGCCCCTCGCGTTGACCTTCCGCCTACTTAAAGCTCCCGTCGCGAAACCCCCGATGCGAGAGCCACGATACGGAAAACCTTACGGAGACGCCGCCGCCGCGAATCCCATCTCGGGGGATTACGGAGATCGCCTCCGGCACCCTGCCGGAGAGGGGATTCATCTCCCGGAGGACTCTACACCGCCATGGTCGCCTCCGGAGTGATGAGTGAGTAGTTCACCCCTGGACCATGGGTCCATAGCAGTAGCTAGATGGTCGTCTTCTCCTTGTTGTGCTTCATTGTTAGATCTTGTGAGCTGCCTAACATGATCAAGATCATCTATATGTAATTCTATATGTTGTGTTTGTCGGGATCCGATGGATAGAGAGTACTATGATTATGGTGATTATCAATCTATTGTTCATGTGTTGTTTATGATCTTGCATGCTCTCCGTTATTAGTAGAGGCTCGGCCAAGTTTTTACTCTTAACTCCAAGAGGGAGTAATTATGCTCGATAGTGGGTTCATGCCTTCATTGATACACGGGACGATGATGAGAAAGTTCTAAGGTTGTGATGTGCTTGTTGCCACTAGGGATAAAACATTGATGCTATGTCTAAGGATGTAGTTATTGATTACATTACGCACAATACTTAATGCAATTGTCTGTTGCTTTGCAACTTAATACCGGAGGGGTTCGGACGATAACTCTGAAGGTGGACTTTTTAGGCATAGATGCGGTTGGATGGCGGTCTATGTTCTTTGTCGTAATGCCCAATTAAATCTCACTATATTTATCATGTCATGTATATGCATTGTTATGCCTTTCTCTATTTGTCAATTGCCCGACTGTAATTTGTTCACCCAACATGCTTTTATCTTATGGGAGAGACACCTCTAGTGAACTGTGGACCCCGGTCCTATTCTTTCCATAGCATACAATCTACTTGTTTTTCTGTTTTCTTTGCAAACATCTTCCACTCGATACGTTTAATCCTTTGTTACAGCAAGCCGGTGAGATTGACAACCTCACTGTTTCGTTGGGGCAAAGTACTTTGGTTGTGTTGTGCAGGTTCCTAGTTGGCGCCGGAATCCCTGGTGTTGCGCCGCATCATATTTCGCGACCATCAACCTTCAACGTGCTTCTTGGCTCCTCCTGGTTCGATCAACCTTGGTTTCTTTCTGAGGGAAAACTTGCCACTGTGCGCATCATACCTTCCTCTTGGGGTTCCCAACGGACGTGTACATCTACGCGCATCAAGCACTGTTTTCTGGCGCCGTTGCCGGGGAGATCAAGACACGCTGCAAGGGAGTCTCCACTTCTCAATCTCTTTACTTTGTTTTTGTCTTGCTTTATTTTATTTACTACTTTGTTTGCTGCACTAAATCAAAATACAAAAAAATTAGTTGCTAGTTTTACTTTATTTACTGTCTTGCTCTCTATATCGAAAACACAAAAAAATTAGTTACTCGCATTTACTTTATCTAGTTTGCTTTATTTACCGTTGCTAAAATGGCCAACCCTGAAAATACTAAGTTGTGTGACTTCACAAATGCAAATAATAATGATTTCCTATGCACACCTATTGCTCCACCTGCTACTACGACGAGAATTCTTTGAAATTAAACCCGCTTTACTGAATTTGGTTATGAGAGAACAATTTTCCGGTGCTAGTTCCGATGATGCTGCTTGCCCATCTCAATAATTTTGTTGAACTTTGTGAAATGCAAAAGTATAAAGATGTAGATGGTGATATTATTAAATTGAAAGTGTTTCCTTTCTCATTAAGAGGAAGAGCTAAAGATTGGTTGCTATCTTTGCCTAAGAATAGTATTGATTCATGGACTAAATGCAAGGATGCTTTTATTGGTAGATATTATCCTCCCGCTAAAATTATATCTTTGAGAAGTAGCATAATGAATTTTAAACAATTAGATACTGAACATGTTGCTCAAGCATGGGAGAGAATGAAAACTTTGGTAAAGAATTGCCCAACCCATGGACTCGACTACTTGGATGATCATCCAAACCTTCTATGCAGGACTAAATTTTTCTTCGCGGAATTTATTGGATTCAGCTGCTGGAGGTACCTTTATGTCCATCACATTGGGGGCGGCTACAAAACTTCTTGATGATATGATGATAAATTACTCTGAATGGCACACGGAAAGAGTTCCACAAGGTAAGAAGGTAAATTCTGTTGAAGAAACCTCTTCCTTGAGTGATAAGATTGATGTGATTATGTCTATGCTTGTGAATGGTAGATCTAATGTTGATCCAAATAATGTTCCTTTAGCTTCATTGGTTGCTCAAGAAGAAAATGTTGATGTGAATTTCATTAAAAATAATAATTTCAACAACAATGCTTATAGGAACAACTCGGTAATAACTATAGGCCATATCCTTCGCTAATGGTAATGGTTATGGTAATTCTTATGGGAATTCTTACAACAATAATAGGAATGTACCCTCTGGTCTTGAAGCCATGCTTAAAGAATTTATTAGTACACAAACTGCTTTTAACAAATCTGTTGAGGAAAAGCTTGATAAAATTGATACTATCGCTTCTAGAGTTGATAGGCTTGCCTCAGATGTTAATCTTTTAAAGTTGAAAGTTATGCCTAATAATGATCTTGATAATAAGATTACTACTACAGCAAATGCCATCCAAGTTAGAATTAATGAGAATATAAGATTAATGGCTGAACTGCGTGCTAGGTGGGATAGAGAAGAAAATGAAAAACTAGCTAAAGAGAATAATGTAGCTAAAGTTTGGACTATTACCACCACTAGTAATGCTAATTCCTCACATGTTGCTACACCTCCTACTATTAATGGTAAAATAATTGGTGTTGGCAATGTTTCTACTCCTAGTGCAAAGCGTACAAAACTGCCTGAAATTGCTAAAGCTCGTTGAAACTGCTTGTGATAAAGCTGCTGAAATTTTTTCCAACCTTGGGAACAATGATCCCATTGCTGTAGCTCATAATGATTTAGATTTTGATGATTGCCACATCTCTGAAGTTATAAAGTTCTTGCAAAAACTTGCTAAAAGTCCTAATGCTAGTGCTATAAATTTAGCCTTTACAAAACATATTACAAATGCTCTCATAAAAGCTAGAGAAGAGAAACTAAAACTTGAAACTTCTATTCCTAGAAAGTTAGAAGATGGTTGGGAGCCCATCATTAAAATGAAATTCAATGACTTTGAATGTAATGCCTTATGTGATCTTGGTGCAAGTATTTCGTTATGCCTAAAAAGATTTATGATATGCTTGACTTGCCACCATTGAAGAATTGTTATTTGGATGTTAATCTTGCCGATAATGTTAAAAAGAAACCTTTGGGGAGGATTGATAATGTGCATATTACGGTTAACAATAACCTTGTCCCCGTTGATTTTGTTGTCTTGGATATCGAATGCAATGCATCTTGTCCAATTGTGTTGGGAAGACCTTTTCTTCGAACTATTGGTCTTGTTATTGATATGAGGGAAGGTAATATTAAATATCAATTTCCTCTCAAGAAAGGTATGGAACACTTCCCTAGAAAGAGAATGAAGTTGCCTTTTGATTCTATTATTAGAACAAGCTATGATGTTGATGCTTCTACTCTCGATGTTACTTGATTTGCACTTTACGCGCCTAGCTGAAAGGCGTTAAAGAAAAGCGCTTATGGGAGACAACCCATGTTTTTACCTACAGCAATTTTTTGTTTTATTGAGTCTTGGAAGTTGTTTACTACTGTAGCAACCTCTCCTTATCATGTTTTTGTGCCAAGTAAAGTTTCTATGTCAAAGTTGGTATTATATTTGGGATCGCTGCACAGAAACAGCATTGCTGTCTGTCACGAATCTGGGCACAATTCTCTGTAGAAAATTCGAAAAAATCTGCCAATTTACTGAGCGTGATCCTCAGATATGTACGCAACTTTCATTAGTTTTGAGTTTTTCCATTTGAGCAAGTCTGGTGCCATTTATAAATTCGTCTTTACGGACTGTTCTGTTTTTGACAGATTCTGCCTTTTATTTCGCATTGCCTCTTTTGCTATGTTGGATTTATTTCTTTGATCCATTAATGTCCAGTAGCATTATGCAATGTCCAGAAGTGAAAAGAATGATTGTGTCACCTCTGAATGAGTGAATTATTAATGATGCACTAACCCTCTAATGAGTTTGCTTGAAGTTTGGTGTGAAGGAAGTTTTCAAGGGTCAAGAGAGGAGAATGATATACTAAGATCAAGAGGAGTGAAAGCTCTAAGCTTGGGGATGCCCCCGTGGTTCATCCCTGCATATTTTAAGAAGACTCAAGCGTCTAAGCTTGGGGATGCCCAAGGCATCCCCTTCTTCATCAACAACATCATCAGGTTCCTCCCCTGAAACTATATTTTTATTCGAGTCACATCTGGTGTTCTTTACTTGGAGCGTCGGTTTGTTTTCGTTTTTGTTTTTGTTTGAATAAAATGGATCCTAGCATTCACTTTGTGGGAGAGAGACACGCTCCGCTGTTGCATATGGACACATGTGTCCTTAGGCTTTACTCATAATGTTCAAGGCGAAGTTTCTTCTTCGTTAATTTGTTATATGGTTGGAATTGGAAAATGCTACATGTAGTAATTCTAAAAATGTCTTGGATAATGTGATACTTGGCAATTGTTGTGCTCATGTTTAAGCTCTTGCATCATATGCTTTGCACCCATTAATGAAGAAATACATAGAGCTTGCTAAAATTTGATTTGCATATTTGGTTTCTCTAAGGTCTAGATAATATCTAGTATTGAGTTTTGAACAACAAGGAAGACGAGTGTAGAGTCTTATAATGTTTACAATATGTCTTTTATGTGAGTCTTGCTGCACTTGTTCATCCTTGAGTTTGCTTCAAATAACCTTGCTAGCCTAAACCTTGTATCGAGAGGGAATACTTCTCATGCATCCAAAATCCTTGAGCCAACTACTATGCCATTTGTGTCCACCATACCTACCTACTACATGGTATTTACCCGCCATTCCAAAGTAAATTGCTTGAGTGCTACCTTTAAAATTCCATCATTCACCTTTGCAATATATAGCTCATGGGACAAAATAGCCTTAAAAACTATCGTAGTATTGAATATGTACTTATGCACTTTATATTTTATTAAGTTGCTTGTTGTGCGATAACCATGTTTCTGGGGAACGCCATCAACTATTGTTGAATATCATGTGAGTTTCTATGCATGTCCGTCTTGTCTGAAGGTCTATCATTTTAGTGGTTGGAGCATGCAAAATTGTTAGAGAAGAACATTGGGCCGCTAACTAAAGCCATGAATCATGGTGGAAGTTTCAGTTTTGGACATATATCCTCAATCTCATATGAGAATAATAACTTTGCTACATGCTTATGCATTTAAGAGGAGTCCATTATCTGTTGTCCATGTTGTCCCGGTATGGATGTCTAAGTTGAGAATAATCAAAAGCGAGAAATCCGAAATGCGAGCATTCTCCTTGGACCTTTGTACAGGCGGCATGGAGGTACCCCTTTGTGACACTTGGTTGAAACATGGCATGCAAAGATCCGGTAGTCCAAGTTAAGTAGGACGAGGTGCGGGCACTATTAGTATACTATGCGTGAGGCTTGCAACTTGTAAGATATAATTTACATAACTCATATGCTTTATTACTACCGTTGACAAAATTGTTTCATGTTTTCAAAATAAAAGCTCTAGCACAAATACAGCAATCGATGCTTTCCTCTCGCGAAGGACCATTCTTTTACTTTTATTGTTGAGTCGGTTTACCTATCTCCTTCCACCTTAAGAAGCAAACACTTGTGTGAACTGTGCATTGATTCCTACATACTTGCATATTGCACTTGTTATATTACTTTATGTTGACAATATCCATGAGATATACATGTTACAAGTTGAAAGCAACCGCTGAAACTTAATCTTCCTATGTGTTGCTTCAACACCTTTACTTTGATTTATTGCTTTACGAGTTAACTCTTATGCAAGACTTATTGATGCTTGTCTTGAAGTACTATTCATGAAAAGTCTTTGCTATATGATTCAGTTGTTTACTCATGTCATTACCTTTGCTTTGATCGCTGCATTCATTACATATGTTTACAAATAGTATGATCAAGATTATGATGGCATGTCACTTCAGAAATTATCTTT
This sequence comes from Lolium rigidum, assembly GCF_022539505.1. NCBI lineage: Eukaryota > Viridiplantae > Streptophyta > Magnoliopsida > Poales > Poaceae > Lolium > Lolium rigidum. The sequence continues at coordinate 21,822,198 of NC_061508.1, forward strand.
GTTATCGTTTTACCCGCTCGGGACGAGCAGAACTAAGCTTAGGGATGCTGATACGTCTCCAACGTATCGATAATTTCTTATGTTCCATGCTACTTTATTGATGATACCTACATGTTTTATGCACATTATATGTCATATTTATGCATTTTACTGGAACTAACCTATTAACAAGATGCCGAAGAGCCGATTCTTTGTTTTCTGCTGTTTTTGGTTTCGAAATCCTAGTAAAGAAATATTCTCGGAATTGGACGAAACTTTCGCCCCGGGGTCCTATTTTTGCACGAAGCTTCCGGAAGACCGAAGACCTAACGAAGTGGGGCCACGAGGAGGCCGGGGGGTGGCCGGCGCGGCCCAAGCCACGGCCGCGCCGACCTATCCCCTGGGCCCCTCGTGTGGCCCCTCGCGTTGACCTTCCGCCTACTTAAAGCTCCCGTCGCGAAACCCCCGATGCCGAGAGCCACGATACGGAAAACCTTACGGAGACGCCGCCGCCGCGAATCCCATCTCGGGGGATTGCGGAGATCGCCTCCGGCACCCTGCCGGAGAGGGGATTCATCTCCCGGAGGACTCTACACCGCCATGGTCGCCTCCGGAGTGATGAGTGAGTAGTTCACCCCTGGACCATGGGTCCATAGCAGTAGCTAGATGGTCGTCTTCTCCTTGTTGTGCTTCATTGTTAGATCTTGTGAGCTGCCTAACATGATCAAGATCATCTATATGTAATTCTATATGTTGTGTTTGTCGGGATCCGATGGATAGAGAGTACTATGATTATGGTGATTATCAATCTATTGTTCATGTGTTGTTTATGATCTTGCATGCTCTCCGTTATTAGTAGAGGCTCGGCCAAGTTTTTACTCTTAACTCCAAGAGGGAGTAATTATGCTCGATAGTGGGTTCATGCCTTCATTGATACCAGGACGGTGACGAAAAGTTCTAAGGTTGTGATGTGCTTGTTGCCACTAGGGATAAAACATTGATGCTATGTCTAAGGATGTAGTTATTGATTACATTACGCACAATACTTAATGCAATTGTACTGTTGCTTTGCAACTTAATACTCGGAGGGGTTCGGACGATAACTCTGAAGGTGGACTTTTTAGGCATAGATGCGGTTGGATGGCGGTCTATGTTCTTTGTCGTAATGCCCAATTAAATCTCACTATATTTATCATGTCATGTATATGCATTGTTATGCCTTTCTCTATTTGTCAATTGCCCGACCGTAATTTGTTCACCCAACATGCTTTTATCTTATGGGAGAGACACCTCTAGTGAGCTGTGGACCCCGGTCCTATTCTTTCCATAGCATACAATCTACTTGTTTTTCTGTTTTCTTTGCAAACATCTTCCACTCGATACGTTTAATCCTTTGTTACAGCAAGCCGGTGAGATTGACAACCTCACCTGTTTCGTTGGGGCAAAGTACTTTGGTTGTGTTGTGCAGGTTCCTAGTTGGCGCCGGAATCCTCGGTGTTGCGCCGCATCATATTTCGCGACCATCAACCTTCAACGTGCTTCTTGGCTCCTCCTGGTTCGATCAACCTTGGTTTCTTTCTGAGGGAAAACTTGCCACTGTGCGCATCATACCTTCCTCTTGGGGTTCCCAACGGACGTGTACATCTACGCGCATCAGTGGATTCAGTTGTACCATCGTGGGAGACATTGCAGCTCGATATCCCTGGAGGTGATGGGGGGGTTACACTCCGAGAGGTGCTGGGAGAAATCATTCTCTGGGAAAAGAAGAACATCAAGCTGCCAGGCTGGGTAGCCCCTAGTACCAGTCGTCCCAGGTCACCATCACCTCCTCCAGGTGATCGCTGGCCACCATCACCTCCTCCAGGTGATCACAGGCCACCATCACCTCCTCCTACTGATCACATGTCGCCACCATCACCCCATGGGTACGACGTCGACCACGGCATCCGTAGTCCATCTCCATCTCCAGCGCCGCCGCCTCCGCCCACTAAGACTCGGTATGCACCCGGCCGGAAGCGTTTCAAGAGTCCTACCCGCAAGTTGTCGCCCCTCCCAAAAGTACCAAAGGTTCCTCCCCCCGTCCTTGGGATCTTACTGTCGAGGAAAATGCGGTCGCTGTTGCGAAACACAACTATGATCATTTCCATAAGCCAAAACCTCCAGCGCCAGAGCCATACACCGAGAAGCAAAAATCATATGCTATTTCTTTTCCGAACACACCATCGCAATATGACTTACACGAGAAGAAGGATGACTATACACGCCACCTTGCGAGGGTAATTGATGACAAGGCTAAGAAGAAGAAGGAGGATGACGAGGCTAAGAAGAAGGAGGATGACAAGGCTAAGGAGAAGGATAGTGCTAGCACGAGCAAATCATCAGCCGGGAAGAAGACAAGTGCACCCCTCAAGGCGTCCAAGCAAACGACAAAAGGCAAAAAAAGAAAGGGAGTTCCCTTGCTCGGAGAACAGGCCAAACAATCGATCCCAGCACTCAAAGTGTTTGATGTTCCCAAGCTGTACGAACAACATGGTGAAGGTTTCATTATGGAAGAAGCTGCGGAGCTAGCGGCTTTGATGGGCTGTACCGTGGAGGATTTGCTGTGTGCCGCAGATGCTGCACTACCCACTGCTGACATAGCTCCTAAATTTGTCTACGGGGCCGACTTGGTCAGCAGAGAGCGGCTGCAAAAAATGCCAACGCATATGCGAAATTTGCATCAGTGGTACCTTGATGCGTGCAAGGAGAACCAAAGGTACATCGTGGCGAAGATCCCACGTGAATATTACTACCGAAAGGAGGAGATCCATATTGAGATCAATGAACTCTGGCAGTTATTCAATTTAGAAGCCCTCGACAAATCTCTCATGAGCTGCTATTGCTTGTAAGTTGTTAACTACATCTAAGTTCATTTTCATTCAGTTCATGTTCGTTTTCATTGCATATACTCATTATATCTTATGTGTTCTCTTATGCAGACTGAAGATTAGTGAATGCAAAAGTAATAATATTATCAATATTGGGTTTGTTGACCCAGATAAAGTACATGTTGAAACGGTAAAGCATAAAGGCGAAGAAACGGGGGAAACCTACTAAGGTTTTTGGGGGAGCAAAATTTATGTGATTAAGTATTGTTTCCTTACAACTACGAGTGAGAGTCTTAATGATCTTTTATGCACATTTAGTTTTGCTTACTCGATGTTAAGTGTAATTCCTGACGTATATACATAAACATGTGCAGCTTCCACTGGATTCTACTAGACATTCAACTTGATAAGGGAATAGTTGAAGTAAGGGACCCAATGATTAGAGGCTCTGGACGGGTTCCGCGACTGCGCGAAGTTGCTCCAAGTGTAATTTCCTTCATCGCCGCGCTATATCTTTCGTGAGATATCAATTAATTATCCACTCATTCAATCATTCTTTTGCCTGACAGGACTTGGAAAGCTTTCAAGAAAAACATTAAGGGTACCTGGGCAGAGAAGCTAACATTTACTCCTGTACCGTGCGCCCAGCAGCCACAAGGGACGAATATATGTGGATACTACGTTTGCGAGTTCATTCGCATGTGAACCACTGAGAAGCAGAACAATAATAAATTGAACGTAAGCAATAATATTCACAACTTTATTTATTTTCGTCAATATTTCGTTATCAACATTGATATAGTCATACTCATCTCATTTTCCTATATAGGTCGACTACATGCGGGACACACTCCAACCAAAGGAACACCTACTAGGAATTGCGGAGGAAGTGGCGGGACTTTTGCTTAGAGAAGTAATAGACAACAACGGCTTGTTTAGTCCAAATAGGCGCTCTCCCTCTCCCGATGTTTAATTAGTCCCGGTAGTCGTGAGCTCATGTATATATATATGTAAGGGGAATCTACGAATATGTAAGGGGAATCGACTTTTGTTTCCAATATTTGGTTGATCAATCTATATATAAATGAACGTGTGTACAACTTCTAGTAGTGTATAAATATATGCAACTTTTATTTCGAATAAAAGGGGGCGGTGGCGGGGGGCGGGGGGGGGGGGGCTGCACCCCTCAAACCCTAAAGCAGCAGGTTTCTGCGAGCGCCACGTAGAGGACCTCTTGCCGCGGGTGGTAATACCGCCCGCGACATAAGGGTCTGTCCCCTGCGCGCCCCGCGTCAGCCACATTAGGCCTTTTATCGCGCCCCCACGTAGGTACACTACAAGAAAAGTTGCCATGGCCGACGAAGTTGAAGTCGCGCCGTGGTTGGTGGTGTACCATGGCCGACGATTTTTGGTCCCTCCGTGGTTCATGTCAAAACTTTTTTTTTCTCGTTTTTGAGGCCACCTAGCCCGACGAAAGCGGCCAAAACGTCGCGTATGGTGGCCCGGGACGTGGTGCATCTCGAAATCTCGGGTTCGTCGGCCGAGTCAACGCAAATCCGCACCGCCGAGGGATCTAGGGCCCAGATGGCAGCCTCTCTGGCATTGTTTTTTTTCTAGATCGCGCCATCTCGTTCGATCAACGTTCTCCGATCGAGCCGTTTACGATGCAGGATCATGGGTCCCGCATGTCATCCTCTATGAACCAAAATTCTTTCTATTCTTGGATTTTTTTGACCCCTGATTTACGGCTACTTCCTTTTCTTTTGATCCCTTGCCGCCTTGGAAACGTTGAGACCGCTCGTTGCTAAATGGGACCCGCATGTCATCCTCTATGTGCAATCAACTTTCTTTTCTTGGAGTTTTTTTGGCACCTCAAATTTGGTCACTTGCCTTTTTCTTTCGATCCCTGCCGCCTCTCAAACGGTGATACCGCTGCCGCTAACTCGGGACCCGCATGTCATCCTCTATGTACTATAAAACTTTCTTTTCTTGAATTATTTTTGGCACCTCATATTTGGTCACTTACCTTTTTCTTTCGATCCCCTGCCGCCTCTCAAACGGTGATACCGCTGCTGCTAAATGGGACCCGCATGTCATCCTCTATGTACTATAAAACTTTCTTTTCTTGGATTTTTTTTGGCACCTCATATTTGGTCACTTGACTTTTTCTTTCGATCCCCTGCTGCCTCTCAAATAGTGATACCGCTGCTGCTAAATGGGACCCGCATGTCATCCTCTATGTACTATAAAACTTTCTTTTCTTGGATTTTTTTGGCACCTCATATTTGGTCACTTGACTTTTTCTTTCGATCCCCTGCTGCCTCTCAAACAGTGATACCGCTGCTGCTAAATGGGACCCGCATGTCATCCACTATGTACTATAAAACTTTCTTTTCTTGGATTTTTTTTGGCACCTCATATTTGGTAACTTGAATTTTTCTTTCGATCCCCTGCTGCCTCTCAAACAGTGATACCGCTGCTGCTAAATGGGACCCGCATGTCATCCTCTCTGTACTATAAAACTTTCATTTTTTGGATTATTTTTGGCACCTCATATTTGGTCACTTGACTTTTTCTTTCGATCCCCTGCCGCCTCTCAAACGGTGAGACCGCTGCAGCTAAATGGGACCCGCATGTCATCCTCTATGAGCAATCAACTTTCTTTTCTTGGAGTTTTTTTTGGCACCTCATATTTGGTCACTTGCCTTTTTCTTTCGATCTCATGCCACGTTTGAAACGTTGAGGTACCTGCTGGCTCATGGGACCCGCATGTCATCCTCTGTGTGCTATAAAAGTTTCCTTTGTTGGATTTTTTTTCACCCTCTGATTTTTGGCTTGCCTTTTTCTTTTGATCCCCTGCCCCCTTTGAAACGTTGAGTAAGCTGTTGGTTCAAGGGACCCGCATGTCATCCTCTATGTCCATCAACTTTCTTTTCTTGGATTTTTTTTCACCCCTAATTACTAGCTACTTTCTTTTTCTTTTGATCTCAAGCCGCATTACAAACATTGAGACCGCTGCTGCAAAATGGGACCCACATGTCATCCTCTATGTACAATAAATCTTGGATTATTTTTGGCTCCTGATATTTGGTCACTTGCCTTTTTCTTTCGATCTCATGCCGCCTTTGAAACGTTGAGTAAGCTGCTGGCTCATGGGTCCCGCATGTCATCCTCTACGAACAATAAAAGTTTTCTTTCTTGGAGTTATTTTTTACCCCTAATTTCTGGCTATTTGCCTTTTTCTTTTGATCCCCTGCCCCCGTTGAAACGATGAGGACGCCGTTGGCAGGTCGGTCCCACATGTCATCCTCTATGAACAATAAAAGTTTCCTTTGGTGGATTTATTTTTGACCCCTAATTAATTTCTCGGCTATTTCCTTTTTTTCTTTTGATCCCCTGCCGCCTTGGAATTGTTGAGAATGCTGCTGCCTCATTTTTCTTTTGGTCCTGTGCCGCCTTGGAAACGTTGAGACCGCTACAAAATGGGACCCGCATGTCATCCTCTATGTACAATAAAGTTTCTTTTCTTGGATTATTTTTGGCTCCTGATATTATGTCACTTGCCTTTTTCTTTCGATCTCATGCCGACTTTGAAACGTTGAGGATGCTGCTACCTCATGGGTCCCGCATGTCATCCTCTCAGAACGATAAATGTTTTATTTTCTTGTATTTTTTTACCAACTGATTTTTGGCTTTTTTTATTTTCGATCCCCTGCCGCCTTTGAAACGTTGACTCCGATGCTGGCTCATGGGTCCCCGATGTCGGCCTCCCGTACAAGAAACATGTGATATTTTATTTTGCAGACAATAAACGTTGTATTTCGCTCTGAGCTATTGCAAACGGATAAATTAAATCTTTATATCTACATAAACAAACTTATATGTTGAATCTCCTTGTTTTTTGTTTTTGCAAAGCATAGGACTTTCCTTTTTTTTTGAGAAAAATCCGACCTTTCCTGTTTTGGAGTGGGCTGAAATTGTACGAGTCAAAAGGCCCAGCAGGATAGTTCGAAGGCCCAGATGTCCAGATACAGCCCAATTGAAATCTTTCTTTTCTTGGATTTTTTTCACACCACGATTTCGGCTACTTCATTTTTCTTTCGGTCCCGTGCCGCCTTGGAAGCGTTGAGACCGTCTGCTACAAAATGGGACCCGCATGTCATCCTCTATGTACAATAAAGTTTCTTTTCTTGGATTATTTTTGGCTCCGATATTATGTCACTTGACTTTTTCTTTCAATCTCATGCCGACTTTGAAACGTTGAGGAAGCTGCTGGCTCATGGGTCCCGCATGTCATCCTCTATGAACAATAAAAGTTTTCTTTGTTGGATTTATTTTTTCCCCTAATTTCTGGCTATTTGTCTTTTTCTTTTGATCCCCTGCCCCCTTTGAAACGATGACGACGCAGCTGGCAAATCGGTCCCACATGTCATCCTCTATGAACAATAAAAGTTTCCTTTGATGGATTTATTTTTGACCCTAATTAATTTCTGGCTATTTCCTTTTTTATTTTGATCCCCTGCCGCCTTGAAATAGTTGAGGATGCTGCTGCCTCATGGGTCCCGCATGTCATCCTCTCGGAAAGGTAAATGTTTCTTTTCTTGAATTTGTTTACCAACTGATTTTTGGCTTATTTTTTCTTTCGATCTCCTGCCACCTTTAAAACGTTGACGACGCTCGCTGGCTCATGGGTCCCCAATGTCAGCCTCCCCATACTGCAAATCCTCTTTACGCAAAGGTTGTATTTCTAGATAGATAAGGTGGATTCGAATGCTGCCATGGTTCGGGCAGCTCAGGTAAGCCTTCTTGCACTAATTAATGGAAGTAGTGTATCGCAAGGTCAATACATGTGGCTCGGTGTAATGAATCTATATGAATCATGTTGTGGGTTCAATCTGATAGTTCTCTAACAGGTCAGCCAAAATAGAAATTAAGTTTTTTTCTAAAACGGAAATGCAAATTAAGATGAACACAAACATTAGTTATCATAATAGGCTGATCATACATACATACTTGCTAAGAGCAAAAGCTTGCCGAGTTTTACCACCCATACAATTAATTAGCGGTTCGAGATAAGATAACCTTATATAAGTATAACTACAAATGCATTTGCTAAGGGCTCATGGGACAACGAGAACTACACAACCGCGAACTTTATGACCAGCATGTCACGGCGGCATCGAAAGATCTTGACCTTCAACTTTGATCCAATGCGAAGTTTGGCACTTGTCAATGAACTTTTTCCACACGGAAGTAACGACCAAGCGGCCATCCGTGGGACCGACAGAGTACCGTCCCTCCACGGTGAGACCTTCACTCTCCATGACGAGGGATATCTTGCCCCTTCGGCCAGCATTGAGATCCTTGGAGATACTTTTAGGCAATTTCCGATTCAAAGCAAGAGATACCACCAAAAATTAGTCAATGGCACCAATGCACTGAACCATGTGAGACTTTGAGCAGAGAAGACATCAAGATAAGAGCAGTTATGCTGTCATATACTCACGAACATAGCCTTCAGATGCGTCCTATGTAATAACCCAGAACATAGGAACAACGAAGGGTAGATTTAGAAATGGGATGTGCATTTCATCGCAAAACGGGGGAAATTTTCGCGCCTTATTGCAACTAAACCTAAGAGGGATCGAGGTTCTCTCTCATTTTGCACTTAGGGTTAGGCAATGTGAGTTAGGGAAATTTCGACATGATCTCTTTTGTATCTTGTTGATTTGGGGAATTGATTTTATTTGACAAGTGTTAAACATTAAACAATAATCATTACACATTATAAATATGAATTTATAATTCAAACACAAGATAAAATTCAAATCATTTTGAATTTCAAAGTGAGTATCAAATACAATATTTAATCAAGAATATACACATTACATAATACAAAAGCTCATAAACCAAAAATTTGAGCTTTATTGATATACAACACAATTACAAAGTCTTTACAATATTCTTGATACAAGAATTGAGACATAATGATCAGAATTAAAAGAAAAGGAAAAATTACAAGTTATGCTAAACTAAACCTAAGCTAAATGTCTTGAGGATGATCTTCTGGTCATAGTCAACTTCAAAACCTGCAAAATAAACCAAGAAACTAGCCAAAGGGGTTAGAAACTGCACATATTCAGTTTGGACAGTTAACCAAGTGTCACAGCACACTTGTGCTTGTCCAAATTTCTGGACAGCACAAGATAGGCATTGGCAGACCAAAACTGAGCAAGCCACAGGGGCTCAAGTTTCAGCATATGAGCACACTGCTCATGTGTGCTGTGCACACAACAGCAAGGCATGCACAAGCCTAGTCATAAAGCAAAGCCTGCTTATGTGTCATGGCAAGGACAGTAGTAGGGCTCATATAAAAGCAGTACAAACCCTAGAACCAGTGCATAGTCGACCAGACAAGATTCACCAGGTAAGGGTGAAGCTAGTTCAACACAGAGTTCATCCAGTTCATACTCAAGAACAGCACCAACACACAACCACTTAACCACCAGGAATCATGGTGACATGAGAAGATCCACCAGAACCTGGAGGTGAAGGGCTGTGCACAAAACCCCAAGTCAGCAACAACAAAATATCTCTTTCTAGGAGCTGGAACAAGGTATACCAGGTTCCTGGACAGATCCAATGGATCTGATCCATAAATTATGCATGACATAGTCATGGGATTGAGCAGATGCTCAAAGGGGAAATCATCACTTGGTTTCACCAAGGATCACTGTCGATCAAAAAGCCACTAAGATAGAAACCCATCCAGATACGGATCTTGTGCACGAAGCAAGATCTCATGCACGAGATAGCACCGATAGATGTATTGCAATATATAGCAGCTAGTAAAGACTACACAGATAACCCTAGGCACACAACCATCGGTAAACCCTAGATTTCATCACGGGCAAGCATATTGGCATTCATAGCTAGTATGATCCCCAAATATGCAAGCAAAGATGAGTAGCCAACAAGATCCAACCAAGCGAGGTGAGCAACCAATCGGTAGCTAGGCTACGAGAGGTCACAGAACCATTTTTAACCACCCAAAGAAAAGCCATCAGTATCCAGAAAGGGATTCTGATTTCATTTGCTTGTCAAATGATCATGAACAACAAACTCATACACAAGCAAATAATTTAAATCATCACTGCATAAGCAGTTCATCATGAATCAATTTATTCAAGCATGAATTTATAACAGATTCATGCTATTCATTGACAGTAGCACACTGTGAGGCAACATAGTATAAGTCACTGCATCATAGCCACTGGATCAAGTCCAGTGAGCTAGGCTAGGCAACAGCACATGAGTACAGTAAGCATAGTGATGCTTGAGCATCAGCTTTAGTAAGGAAATGATCCACTTAGCCACAGAATTAATCAGTAAGGCACCACTGTCATTTCATTGATCAAATGAATC